>NW_012101249.1:755941-818912 GCF_000951045.1 Mandrillus leucophaeus
TATTAAATAGGGAATCCTTTCCCTATTTCTTGTTTTTGTCAGGTTTGTCAAAGATCAGATGGCTGTAGATGTGTGGTATTATTTCTGAGGGCTCTATTCTGTTCTTAGAGATATGGAAAGCAAAGTCATAAGCTGAGCGTGAGTATTGGAGAGGAGGTACTAGAGGTTCGAGGAGAAAGGATATGTATATAATGGGTCTACAGAAGAAGAGGGGGAGTAAATTCAGTAGAGAAAACTGGATAATAGTAAGACAACATTAAGAGCCCCCAGAGGAATGATGCAGGGCTGACAGAACTGACTCTGGAGCAGACAGACAACCTGATCATAAAATTTCCACCAGCTTTTAGCTAAGTGAACTGGGGAAGTGAATGAACCTCTCTGATCTGCCCTTTCCCGCTCCATAATAATACATTCCATATTGAGTATTAGGAGAATACATAAAATATATATATGATTTATATATGTTTATATACATATATGTTGTTTATATATTTATATATGTATATTATATATTGTTAGTATATATTAATATGCATATATTATTATAATATATACATATATAATCTATATTTTAGTATATATGTTGTTTATATATTATATGAGCATGTTATCTATTGTTTATATATAAGTATATATAATATACATTGTTTGTATATATAAGTGTATATATGTTGTTTATATATTGTAAATATATTATACATATTATATATAAGTATATTATATATAGGTATATATAATGTATAATAATATATAAGTATATATAATATATATTTATATACTTATATACCATTATATAAGTATATAAATATATATTGTTTATATATACACACATATAAATTATATATAGAATTGTGCCTGAAACAAAGATTATATGTGATGACTATTGTCTATA
Organism: Mandrillus leucophaeus; assembly: GCF_000951045.1. NCBI lineage: Eukaryota > Metazoa > Chordata > Mammalia > Primates > Cercopithecidae > Mandrillus > Mandrillus leucophaeus. The sequence continues at coordinate 756,834 of NW_012101249.1, forward strand.
TTAACATTAGTGGCCATGAACTCAAATTCAAGAGAAACACCAAAGATCAACATTTATCAAAGTCACTTAACTCTTTTTTCTCTTTTGCCACTAATAAGTTATCAAGTCCTGTTAATTCTAATTAAAATAAAACTCAAATGTCACATCGAATTATATAAAATTGCCGATATTCAATTGCTAGTTTTCTACAAAAGCTATATACAAGTAGACCTATTTAGTGTTCTAATTTGTGTCAGACCAACTCTTATGGAGGGACCCAAGCTCTAGCAGACTACAAGATTTACACAGTGCTTTACTGGCAAGTTGTTTTAGCTAAGATAAAACTGTCTTTACAACTTTCCCATATATTTTTCTATATCTATTCCTATTTGATTCTAGAACTTAATGACATCTACACACAGCACCAAAAAAAATGTCTTCTAAAAACTCTCTTTAAAAACAAATCACAGCAAAAACTATTTTTCTAAATTGAAGAGAGAGGCATCTAAGTTATGAGAAGAACGAGCGATAAGTTCTCGGAAGCCTAAAGGAAAGTAATGGATCTACAGCGAAAATCAATTGAGCCCTGGAGGGAGGAAAGGAAGCTTCAGCAGGGACCACCCCAGGCCCATGCCTGAGATTTCCCTGGAAAATATCACGAAGATGAACAATGAACCGGGGAGAGGCAAAAGCCTGAAAATGAACGAACAAACAAAAACCTCTAAAACACTCCATGCTCATTTTAAAAAAAGGAAGAAACTGAGACAAAATGACTTGCATTGTTTTTCCTGCAATACATAATGCAATGCATTCTACCCAAACATTCACTCCATCCTACAAACTTCCAAATGATACTGCAGTTACTCCAGTTCCCACCAAAGGAGTCCATTAAAAATGAACCTAAATTCTTCTGAACAGCCTTAGGTACTTGATGGATGATAATTTACCTTTTAAAAAAATGTAGTTACAGTTTCTGAAGAGTGAAAATAGCATTGCAGTTCCATCTGCTGCTTCAGTGGTAAGGAAGCCTGTGCTTGCCGCGTCTCTACGCTTGTGTTCCATCTAATTGGAGAGCACACCAGAGTCGACGTGCAGGCTGCAAAGTCTGCCTAGGCTCCATGCTGAAGGGCAGCATTTCACAAACATAATCAGTTTTTAAATATGCAAGCTTCTGCCTGTGTTTACACAGGGACCATTATATTTTTGAATTTAAACTAGCAAAAATAAGTTTTATTTCCAGAAGAATTCACTATCAAACTTCATTTCGCAGCTGAGGTGCCAAGATGCATAATGCATATGTAATTTATGGAATTCCTACACATTTTAATTGCCAAATTCAAATTAAATAAATGATATTAATGAAAACCCAAGCAGTTGCAGGAACCCTTGGCTGAATCTATATTTAACAAGTATTGACAGGCACTTTTTTATTAAGAAGGCAATAATCACACACCATCTGCTGCCAGTTAAATGAAACTAACTCAATTGTTAAATTACAAATGTAAGGACTGAGTTATAAATATGTTTGATTAAAATGGACCTTGGGCACAATTTTTTTTTTTTTTTTTTTTTTTTTTTTTTTTGTAGCATCTGGTGCAGCAAATTTTCAATCATTTAAGGATGGGTAATTCGGACCCTTTGCATCTTTTTCCTACATCTTTGTGCTTTTAGTGTATTAGCAACTTTTGCCAGAGAAAGGGCAAAATGAGAGATAAGGAACCTACATCCATTCCTGCCAACGACTGACTCCAGTGTTAGAAACAATAACACTACACATTGTTTGAGCTTCTTTTCAAATAACAAGAAAATGACCAAAATTGTATATAATAATAAGTCCTCTATCTGATAACTACAAAATGGTATTTTTCATTGTACCATATAGTTTTCAGATTAGTGACTTTCTACTTAAAGACATATTTTGTGATGAAATTCTTATTAATCACTGTTTCTTAATTTATTCAATTCTAAGTCCATTTATAAAATTTACATTGTCCTGGGTGGACTTATAAAAATGCCTAAGAATTTTAGTTACATTGAAGATATTTTCTTTGATTCCTAAGCCTCTGAGGATAAGAGACCAAAAAAAAAATATATAAATGAAAAGTACAGAGATTAGGAAATAAGATAGCATAAAATAGACCCCAATGAAATGGTGAAAGTTGATGGAAAAATTGTAAATAGTTTAGCAGAGAAGAGGAGGATAAAAAGATATTTGTCTCATGGAAATCCTGAGCATTCCAATAACTGGAGGCCATAGTACCTTGGAAAGCAGAGTTGAGTTGCAGGAACAAAAATTTGGACTTTACGTTAGGCACAGTGGCTCATGCCTATAATCCCACCATGTTGGGAAATCAAGTTGGGAGGATTGCATGAGGCCAGGAGTTTGAGGCCAGCCTGGGCAACACAGCAAGACCTCATCTCTACAAAAAAAAAATTTTTAATTAGTTAGGTATGTTATCCCAGCTACTCAGGAGGCTGAGCCAGAGGATCACTTGAGACCAGGAGTTCAAGGCTGCAGTGAGCTGTGATTGTACTACTTCACTCTAGTCTGGGCAACAGAGAGAGATCTGGTCTCTAAAATAAAATAAGACTTTAAGAAGTAGGACTTTATTAAAAGCCTATATACAAATATCAGATTCTCTCAGACCTCTTCCTAACTCAGGACACTCAGTCCAATGTACTTGATTCTAACCCTTTCTCCTTCTATTCTTCCAAAGATTGGCCTCCAAGAAATACTAGACTCTCCAATTAGCTTTTAATTGCATCATTCACAAATGAGTAGCTAGCCAAAGATGAGTACTATTTTTAAAAGGCTTTGTGCTGAATATTCTCTATTTGTCTCTCCACAGACCCCCCACTTCCTTTTCTACCCTGTACCATGACCCAGGAGGCTGAGCCCTACAGAATGCAGGAGACAGGTCCTGGAGTCCTGGCTCCCAGGTAGATTGCGTTAAGGAGAGGCCCCAGCCAGGGATTGCAAGAGAAGAGTGAAGTCTCTCTCCCTGCCGAGCCAGTTTGGCTATAGTTATTAAACTTTATACTTTATTAAACAATATACTAATATTTATTTATTAAATATTAAATTTTTTATTTACTTTATTATACAATATACTTTATTAAACAATATACTAATATTGTTTAAAAATAACTGTAACTACTTTCAGGCAGCTTTCTTCTCCAGTGGCAACCATAGTGTTCTAAGTCTCATTAATTTCTCCCTTCTCTTACCATTTAGGCCTACAGCAGTAAAAGGGCCTCACTACTGCTAACCTCTGTTTTTTTGTTTTGTTTTGTTTGCTTTGTTTCACCATCTAGGGGTTGTTTACCCTAAACCCTGCAAACAAACTCTTTAAAGAAGCCTTTCCATCACCTTGTCTGAGAGTGACAACTATTACCTACCAGGATCCTGATAGAGCCTGTGACTTGAAAGATACAGACCAAATCAAACCAGCAGAAAAAGAGACTTTTAAAAAAAAAAAAATAGCTATAGTTTGGAAGAAGAGATATAAAAAATAACATCAGAGAAAAAAGAAAAGATATTAAGATATTACATCTAACAAACATTAGCAAGAACAGACTGCTGGAGAAAAGAAACAATCAGAAAAAGAATAAAACTCTCTTGGAAATTAAAAATTCAATCAACTGAAATTTTTAAAAATAGAGATGACAGAAGATAGAGCAAACAGAATTCACCAGAAACTAGAAGAAAAGGATCAAAACAAAAAATGGGGAGAGAAGTGATAAGAAAACTTGAGCATCAGATCAGAACATCCAACATCCCACTACTAGATGTTCCAGAAAGAGAGAGAGCAGAGAAAACAAAGGCAGAGAAATTAAGAAAATAATTTTTGAAATTTAATTTAAGGAAAAAAAAAAATCCCAACTGAAGAGCACAAATCTTCAAAACAAAAGGGCCCACAGATTGTCCAGCACATCATTGTGAAATTTCAGCTCATGGAACTTTTCCAGACTAAACAAACAGGAGTAAAGAAAACTGATGCTGAATTCTGGGTATGAAGCAATAAGGCTGTGTCTCATCTTGGACACATCTTAGATCAGGAATTTTTTTTTTTTTTTTTTTTTTTTGCTACAAAGTAAAGAATCTGTAGATTAGATAAGAGTATTATATCAAAATTCTTTTCCTCATCTAGAAAATGCAACTGTGGTGAAAGAATGTCCTTGTTTTTAGAAAATACAAACTGAAGCATTTAAGAGAAAAGGGGCATGATATCTGCAACTTACTCTCAAATGGTTCAAAATGAATAACAATATCCATATCAATAGAAAGACACATTGACAAATACACTAATTACAAATATATTTTTTAAATTGGTAACATTCAAAGGATCTGGATGATGTATATGGAACAATTATTTTTACTATTTTGGCATCTTTTTCATAAGCTTACATTATTTCAAAATGAAAAATTTGCATATATGATATATATGTGCATACATATATTATACATACAAATTTATTTTGATATATGTATTTTAGTTAGAACAAACATTATCTGCAAAGATCAGAGTGGCACTAGACAGAATTCTCAACAGAAGCAATGGATCAATAATGTCAAAATGTTGAGGGAAAATTATTTTCGACCTAGAATTTTGAACCCACTCCACTGTCAATCAAGTTTCAAGTGTAAAATGAAGACACTTTGAGACATATAATGATGAAAAGAAATGTATCATCGATGATTCCTTCCGTATGAAGCTACAATAAGATGTGCTATAACAAAAGGAGGTAGAAAACCAAGAGAGGACAACCTAGGATTTAAGCCCAAGGATTTCGAACACTGGGGCTAGAGAGTGGGAAGTCCCAGAACAACAGCTGTGCGGCAACATCAGGAGCAAGCATCCCAGGCAGGAGCCAGGGATAGGGCCACAGCAGGAGGTTTCCAGGGAAAGCAAAAGATTGTGGGTTAATGGGTTTGTTTAAATACTTGGAAAATTATTGACCTGTTAAGTATTTGGCGGCGAAAAGAGGTAGATAAACAGAAAACTAAGCAAATGAGGAGAGAGAGAGAAAGCCATTAATTTCAGAAAACAACAAAAGGTTGTGCCATGAAGAAATCTATCAACGGTATTCACGTAATAATGATCATATGAAATTGACTAATGGTGTAAATGAAAACTATATTACAGTTACATCAAGACAATAAGGAGGGAGTCGGTAAAGGAATGAGGTGGTATATGAGAGGCATATCATTGGCCACCATAACAGAAAGCAAATAAAATCTAAAATCGATAATCAAGAAATAATAACATTTGCATGTTGTTTATCATGAACGTAAGTATCAGAAGCAACGGCAAGAAAGTTGGAAGTTTTGCCTTTGTAGAAAGAGACCAAGGGTTGTGGGGAGGGAGGTGTTATTTCGAGTAAGCTTAGTGTTTTAATACTATGTATTATATTACCTTGATAAAACTAAAAATTTAAAAATTAAAATATGATCAAGTACTCCATATATATCCTATTATTTAATACTAAAATATATTTTACATACATTTGTATCTATAGATACATTGCATTTTCTTCAAGGAGCTTGGTAAAATAAATAAATAAATGTGGAATGGAAATAACGATGAACCTTGAAATCCCATAGATTCATACTCACCTATTCATATCACTTAAGATTTTCTGCAATAGTTATATTTTCAAAGATTATATCCAACTATCCCAACAAATATGCTTATGCTTGTCAGACAATGTGATCTGGTTTTCTGATTAAAAATTATTGTTATTCTAACCATATCGTTAACCTTTTACTAATTCAACTTAGGCATATCAAATAATTTAATGTTAGTGCAGTTGTAAACTTTTACACAAGATATGGAAAAATCTATTGCCTCTATCTTTAGTGTGATAAAAGGTCATCTTCAGACCAAAAAAAAAAAAGTCACTGTCCTGTTTTGACCTTGGTATTTAAAGAATTCCAGCTATGTTCTAGAAAGATAGATCCATTTTGAAATCACCTGCCACAGTTTACTTATCCCTTTTGGATAGCTAAATCATAAAATGTGTTGAAAGTAAGGTAAAGAACTTCAGAAGAGAATAAATGGTGGATGATGAACAAATGGGAAAAAGGAAACAACAGTACACACATATCTATCAGTTCACTAAACTCTCTTAACTGCGTGAAGTTAATTATTCACAGGTTACAGATGAGGAAACTAAAGTTCAGAGAGCAGGTAACTTGCCACAGATCATCTATCAATTTAATTGAACAATTATTAAACAATTACTGTGTGCCAAATACTATGCCACCACACATTAGTAATGTGATAGTGATGGTTTTCAGGGAGCTTACAAACTCAGGGGAAAAAAAAAAGATAAGAAAATGGATAAGAAGTAAATATACAGTGTGCTACGGAAGCACCTGAGAGGGGCAGTGAACCTAGGGCTTCCTGGAAAGCTGACAGCTAAGCTGAAACCTGAAAACTAACTAGGAAGTAGCTAGACAAAATGGGTTAGCTTAAGGGTGCTTCCAGAAGAGAAAAAAATGGAATGTATTTAAAGCCAGGATTTAACTGACTTCAAGATGTAGGTCTGTATTTGAATGAAATTGACATCATTTGTTCATTCAAGTAGCATTGCTTCAGCATTGGTTGGTAAGTATTTTAGGGAATATCCAACATATACAATGTGTGGTTCCTATCCTGTTATGGACTGACTGTGTCTCTCCAAAATTCTTATGTTGAAGCCCTTACACCAGTATGATGATATTTGGAGGAAGAGTATTTGGAAGGTAATTAGGTTTAGATGAGGACAGGAGGGTAGTGTCCTCATGGTGGGATTAGTGAGCATATGAGAAGAGGAAGAGATCAGAGCTCTCCCTGTTTCTCCACCATGTGAGGACACAGCAAAAAGGCAGCCATCAACAAGCCAGAAAGAGGATCATCATCAGGAACCAAATGGACCTGCACCTTGATCTTGGACTTCTCAGGCTCCAGAACCGTGAGAAATAAATTCCTGTCATCTAAGTCCCCCGGTTTATGGTATTTTGTTATGGTTGATAAATATACCATCCTTTATAAAACTCAGAATATACCTAGAAGTCAAGATAGAACTGCAAAACACATTAGTAAGTCAAAAATGGGCTGAACTGGATCCAGTGAAGAGTACTGTCTGCTATCAAAATGACTTGGTTTGGGATCCAAATCCCTCAGTAAAGTGACTGAACCTCTCCACATTTCACATCTCTAAATTAGTAAGTATATGTATCTCGTAGAGTTGCTGTGAGGATTGAATGAGGTAATGGAGTCCTTGTAAAGGCTTGAGAAATGATAACCATCACTATCTCAATTAATGACTACTTAGTATTTTAATAACATGCTTGTTTTTGTCTTCAGCACCTTTGTTCTTCCTTCTCTCTGGATCAGGCTCCCACTATGTCTTCCCAGGTCCAACCTCTTCTCATCTTTCAGATTTTTATTTTATTATCACCTCCTATGAGACCCCTTCCTGTCTTTAATGGTACTACCCTCTCCTTAATGGTACTATCTCAGCCCTATAAAGACTTGTCACTATATCCAACTACCTGTTTTAATTGTGTAATTGTGTTATTTATCTGCTCCTAACAAGGTAAATTCCATGAAACTAGAGTCATTTTCTTATCTAATGCCCCATCCCAACACCTAGAACAAGTGTCTAGTACACAGTAGTGACTCAACAAACATTTTTAATAAATAAATAAATGCCATTCGATTAAAAATTATAAATCAGATATACAGAATGCAATGGTTTCATGGGGAAATTGGCATCTATGTGAAATCTTGATAGTATTTGTGAGGTTCACCTCATGGAGAATAATATTCTGTCCAGGAAACCAGTGCCCACAAGTTCAGTAGCTGTGCCCATATAACATTAGAATTTACCTTGATCTTGACACACAGTCCATCAACTTGACATCTTTTCATCTCACCTATAGTTCTTGACCAGGGACAATATTACCCCCTTATGGCATATTGTCTCATTTTATTTTGTTTTGACTGGGAGGCATTTTTTTGATAAATACATGCAACGAATACTACCTGGGGAGTTCTGCTGGCACAGAGGTCCTGAGAATGAGGAATGCCATGTGTCCTGCAATGCATTAGACAATCTCTCACAATGAATGATTGCCCTGAACAAAACTCCCTTTAGAGTAGAGACAGTGCAGAGCTAAGCTTCAGAGTTTCTCAGCTGTCAGGGCTGGGAACCCGAAAATGTGGGGTTTCTTTTTTGAACAACTGTACCTGCTTGCTCCTAGCTAACGAATACTCTTCTCTCTGCTCCCACATTTACCCTTATCCCAGAAACAATTTCTGAACTCTCTTGTCCTAGAATTCCCCACTTCTGATTAAGGTAAATCGCTCAGTTGTCTATCTTGTGGCTTTAAGTCTGCAATATTTTAGTGAATATCTGAAAATCAAATTTTTCCACAATCTAGAGTCCCAAAAGTAGTTTAACTGACAGCAGTACAGCATTTAAATTTTTTAGAAAACAAGTTTTTATAATATACTAAATTGGTATTAATCTATATTAACAGGATTTGAGAAGATGTAGACATAGGAATAAGTAATTTATCAGGCATTTCATTTACTCAATATATATTATATTGCTCCTCTAATCATATAGGCATTGGACTAGGGACCCAGGTGGTATAAGCATATATAGGTCTCTATCCTTTCATTAAAAATACTAGGAGACAATTTTCCACAGCTTGTTCATGATTCTGTATATTGTGGAGCAGAAGCACTAACCACCTTTTCGTCTCAGACTATCTTTCCAAGGATGTTTGTAGAGTGAACAACAATTGGAAGATGCAGAGACCAGAAGTCAAGTTTGCTGATTGTCCAGTATAATAAATATACTGTCTTCCTCTGGAGCAAAACAAGCTGAAAGGCTTATTTACAGCATCTTATATAAGATTCAGATCTCCTACATTTGGGGCTTCTCAACTGTAACACAAAGCCCCAGAGTGCACAATATCCAACTGGGCTTCTCTCTATTAATCCCACTGGACTTGAGGAACAAGAAGAATCAACAAAACATGAAGTCCATGTTGTCTGCAATGCCATCTGTATTAAGGCCATTTGTCTCTGACCCAGGAGTCTCATGTCTCCTGGGTCCATGGAGTTGCAGAAGAGTGTCCACGAAACTGTAACTTGTTGTTATTAATATCTTGCAATTAGGATAAATTCCCAGGCTGTTCATAGTACTTGCCAACAAATAAATAGTAATTACAGTGTAGACGAACATACAATATACACCTTGAAACACATAATAGATAAAACTGCATCAGAAATGAGAGGAAGAAAAAATGACTTTGATAGCATTTGATTAAGATCTCAAAAAAATAAATGTTTCAGTGATAAAGGAAATACATTTCAAACAGGAAGAAGTGTCATGTGCAGAAGTACAGAACTGGAAAATATGATACAAGTTTAGAAAGTGACAAATAATTATTTTAGCTGGACTATGAAATTGATGAAAATAAAGCTAAATATAAAGGCATTGCTTTCTGGCATGCAGTATTTATTCTGGGAACTTAGATTGGAGTCAATGATCTATTGCCTCAGAGACCACTGAATAACCTAGAATTTGTTCCTTTTGGTTTTGGAGATCTTTTAGGCTGTTTTCAAGATAAAGACTAGCTGCATAACCAGCTCTCAGATCACATCAACACTCACTGGCATGACGGCGATGTCCTTCTAGCTCATCTCCCCACCCCCATGTCTATGTTTGTCCCGCCAGCTACACTGCATTCCTGTCCACAAACTGGTCAGAAGAATCCTTTTTCCTAAATTGAAAAAAGATTGTATATATTGATTAGGTATAATGTAATTTTTCAATAGATATATAGTAGAATAATTAAATCAACCTAATTAACATGTTCGTCACCTCAATTGTCATATTTTTGTGGTGAGAAGATTTAAAATCTACTCTTTTAGCAATTTTGAAATGCACATTGCTGTTAACTATAGTCACTATGCTATGCAATAACAGATCAAAAACTTACCCCTGTCTAACCAAAACTTTGTACCCCTTGACCAATATCTCCTCTTTCCTCATTCCCCCGACATAACCACTAGCCTCTGGAAATCACCATTCTAATTCTCTGCTTTTATGAGTTCAGCTTTCCAGATGAACCTAGAGGACATTATGCTCATTGAAATAAGCCAGTCACAGAAAGACGGATACTGTATGATCTCACTTACATATGGAATCTTAAAAAGAATAATCTGTTCTTTAAATTTTTTTATTATACTTTAAGTTCTGGGATACATGTGCAGAATATGCAAGTTTGTTACATAGCTATACACATGCCATGATAGCTTGCTGCACCCATCAATCCTTCACCTACATTAGGTATTTCTCCTAATGCTCTCCCTCCCCTAGCCCCCAATTCTCCAACAGGCCCCAGTGTGTGATGTTCCCCTCCCTGTGTCCATGTGTCCTCATTGTTCAACTCCCACTTATAAGTGAGAATATGTGGTGTTTGGTTTTCTGTTCTTGTATTAGTTTACTGAGAATGATGGTTTCCAGCTTCATCCATGTCCCTGCAAAGGACATGAACTCATCCTTTTTTATGGCTGCATAGTATTCTACAGTGTGTATTCAATGCTATCCCCATCAAGCTACCATTGACTTTCTTCACAGAGTTAGAAAAAAAACTACTTTAAATTTCATATGGAACCAAAAAAGAGCCCGAATAGTCAAGATAATCCTAGGCAAAAAGAAGAATCTTTTAAAATTACAAATCAGATCCAATAACTTTTGCATTAAACCTTCAAAGGGCTTTTAATCATACTTGGAATAAAATCTAAACTCCTACATAATCTAGTCCTGGTGTAGATTCCCTTCCTTCCCTTATTCCATTTCAGCCACAATGAGAACTTGTACCAGCTTTTCCTAATTCTGTATAGTCTATTCTCAATAAGCTTTGCAAAGCTAGCTCCTTCATCTCATTAAAGCTACAGAATAATATTACCATTCAGAGCTATCTTCTCTGACCACACAATGGAAAGTGGCCACCCAGCTAAGGCTGCTGCATTGCACAACTCTGGGGTGCCTCTGACACCAAAGCCTATGTGGATGACATCCTGGGGTTCTCCAACACACACCCATTCAGACATAGATTAAATTCCCACAATCACTCTCTTGCACATTTTCTTGTTTTATTATAATTACATCACTTATTACAACATGGTATTTTTTGCTTTTATTTTTTATTTGTTATTGTCTATCTCCCTGCCTCAGTCTGTTTTTGCTGGTATAACAGAGTGTCACAAACTGGGTCATTAATGAAGAACAGAAATTTATTTCTCAGGGCTCTGGACACTGGGAAGTTCAAGAGCAAGGTACCATTATCCAGTGAGGGCGGTTCTCTGCTTCCGAGATGGTACTTTGAAATGCTACATCCTCCAGAAGACAGCAAAGCTGTGTCTTCACATGGACAGAAGAGTCAAAAGGGGGCCAAATTCCCTCCATATGTCCTTTTATAATGGCATCAATCTATTCGCGAGAGTGGAGCCTTCATGACCTAAACACTTTCCAAAAGGCCACACCTCTCAATTCAGTTACACTAGGGATTAAGTTTCAACATGCATCTTTGGAGGTGACAAAAACATTCAAATCATAGCACACTCCCCCTACTTGGATATAATCTCATAGTACTACTATTTTTCCCAAAACTGTGACATCGTGTTATACATGTTATTTAATGTTACTCAGATGAATCAAGAAATATGGCATTGGTTCATATCATTTCTCGCAACTTTATTATTTGGTGTATATTCACAACGTATCAGACAAAATTCATTCTTGGTAAAAGGCAAATAGATATTTTGCCAATTGGAAAGCAATACTAAATAATGAGAGGGTGAGTTTGCTACAAGTTTTCTTAACCAACTGGGAATGTCACAATTTGATGAGACATGTACTTGTTCCCAAGGTCACCACAGATTAATAAACTTCTAAGGTTCTGATACAAGCAGCAGTACAACTATGTTTCTAATACAGATTATAAATACTAGGATTCTATTAGAAAGTAATATGGTATCTGAAAGCCTACTTCAAATAACCATGGGATAGTGGAGAAAAAATTGGTCAGATTAATCTTCCTATATATTTTAGAATCTGGAATAAAGCTTACATATATTTATGCAGTATAAATATGCATGTGTGTGTGTTTGTATATGTGTGTGTGTTTGTGTGTTTGTGTGTGTATGTGCATGTGTGTCTGCGCGTGTGTGTGTGTGTGTGCGCGTGCATAAATGTCCTAGGGATGCTTTAACAATGTGCCACAAACTGCATGGCTTAAGTAACAGAAATGTATTGTCTCACCGTTCTGGAGGCTAGAAGTTCAAAATCAAGGTGTTAGCAGGGCTATGCTCCCTCTAAAGCCTCTAGAAAGGTAGGATTCTCTGCTTCTTCCCACTGCTGATAGCCCCAGGCACTCCCTATATTGTGGCTGTGTAACTCTAATCTCTCCCTCTGTCTTCACATGGCCTCCTTCCCTCTGTGTCTGTGTCTAAATTTTCCTCTTCTTTGAGTAACAATTCTGTCTCTTAGATTGGATTTCCCTCATATTGGATTAAGGTCCAACTCCACCTTACTCCAGTATGACCTCATCTGAACTAATTATACCTGCAATGATCCCATTCCCAGATACAGTAGTCTCCCCCATCCATGGGGGATACATTCCAAGACCTCTACTGGATGCCTGAAAACACAAATAGTACTAAACCCTACATATACTATGTTTTTGCCTATACATACATATGTATGATAAAATTTAATTATAAATTAAGTACAGTAAGAGATTAACAACAATAACATAGAACAATCATAATATACAGTAACAAAAGTTATGTGGTTGTGGTCTCTCTCTTTCTCAAAATATATTATTGTAGTCCCTCTTCTTTGTGTGACAATGTGAGATAAAATGTCTGTGTGATGAGATGAAGTGAGGCAAATGACACAGACATTGTGATGTAATTATTAAGTTACTGCTGATTTTCTGACTATACATCGGAAGGATCATCCACTTCAGGGAGTCCTGGAACAGCAAGCCATGATGATGTCAATGGCTGGATGTCAGAAGCATACATGTCAATGACTAACGTATAAATACTGCATACAGTGTGGACACTCTGCCCAAAGGGATGATTTACATCCCAGGGAGGACATAGAATGGCACGAGATTTCATCATGCTATTCAGGACAGCATGCAATTTAAAATGTATGAATGGTTTATTTCTGGAATTTTTCATTCAATATTTTCAGACTGTAGCTGACTGTAAGTAACTGAAACCACAGAAAGCAAAATCCTGGGTAAGGAGGGACTACTGTGTGTGTATGTATATAAGAATGCACTAGAGAAACCAGGTAGAAACTGAAAAAGAGTCTGTCCTGAAAAGCTGAGGAGCAAGGGTAAGATTTGTAATTTTGCAGTATTTTTTCTTTAATGAACTTCTCAGACTGTCCTCTGCTCAGATGTACCACAGATTTGTACCACAGAGGTATTGGCTTGAGGTGTCAAAGAAGAGTTAGGGGCTGACAAAACAACCATAAATTTGGGGTGGGGATTAAATCCAGAAAAGGAGGAAGAGGAGTCACTGAGGTGCTGAGCCCCAAAGATAAAATTCATCTTAATCCTGGGCTAACTTTTAATCTATATATGCTTAAGAAGATGGTGGGATCCAGGAAACTTAGCAATAAATAAAACAAAACAACAAAAACAATAACAGCAGCTTGGAGCTGAAAAAACAGAGCTAGTTCCCCAGACAAAAGAGACAGAATTGAGAGTACAGTCCAGCCTAATTAACTGACTCAATAACAACAACAACAGCAACAACAAAAACATGCCTCAGGAGAAAATAATAATAGAATCTAGAGTACCTACACTGTATCATTTATGTTAAATCCAATTAAAAATTACGTCATGTACAAAAAAATAAGAAAAGGTACCCATACTCAGGGTAAAAACCGGTCAACAAAAACTACCCTAAGCTGAACCAGATACTGGAATTAGCAAAGACTTTAAAGCAACTATTTTAAACACATTCAAGAAAGATTTGCTTATGGTGAGTGAGCAATGATTTTGAACAATCACATGGGCTATCTCAGCAAAGAAACTGAAACTATAATACACAACCAAATTTAAAAAATTATAGAACCAGGAATTGTAATAACTATTAATAGAATAAAAAATTCCCTGGGTGAGCTAACCATAAGATCTATGGTAGCTGAAGATTCAATCAACTTGAGAATATATCAATAATTAATATCCAATCTTCAGAATAGAAAAAAAAAAGATTGAGAAAAAAAAAAGATGGACAGAAAACTAAGAGACATATACACAATACAAAGTAATCCAACCTATATGCAACTGAAGTCCCAAAAAGCCAGGAAAGAGAATGAGACAGAAAAAAAGTATTTGAAAAATAATGGTGACTTCTAATTTCCAGTCTGATGTGTAAGGATTTTAGAAGTCATTGGTCCATCTTAACAACGAGTAAAAAAACTGAATGAGCTGAAAAATCAGCAGTTCTTCTTAAATTTATCAGAGAAATGAAGTCATAGGACAAACTGCTTGGAGAGACAGGTGGATACAGAAAATCGCAAGACCTGTCTTCAAGAGAAACTATTTTACCATAATCTGAAACATAAGGGTGTGATTAAAACCTAACTGACTTGGGTGAAGGAAAATACCCAACTTTAGCCTCCTGTAGCCAGCCTGTTCCACCAAAGGGGGTGAATAAAATAAGAATTGAGAAGCACTTGTGAAGCTCACAGCTGGAGGGCTTAGGCACACGAAAACACTGAGACCTAACCATAGGACTATAGGACACATCTTACCCAACACCTTACAACTACATTGCAAAAGGCCTACTCCTGCAGTTCCTTTCATCCAATACATTAACAGCAAGTGTTATAACAGTCAATGGGCTTGCTGCCCAATGCAAATAGAGGCCAATACCATGGCATTGTCTGCCTTTCCTAACAAAAATTCAAGGCCTACTAAAAGTAAAAAATAAATAAATAAATAAATAAAAAGTTCGAAGCAACAGAACAAGCATCAGAACCAAAGGGAAATTTTTGTGCCACTCCTTGGTAATGGCCAAAACAACTAGACTATTAACCATCTTGAAACTGTTAACATTTATAAGCACTATATTCTCCAACTGTAGAATACATTGCTTTTCAAGTGCATGCCGACATTCAGCTAAATAGACCATATGTTGAGCCATAAAACAATATGAATCAGAATCCCAGTGAGAAATTTTTATAGAAATTAATAAGGTATTTCTAAAATCTATATGGAAATACAAAGGAACTAGAATACCTAAAACAATTTTTCAAAAGAAAAACAAAGTCAAAAAACATACACCATTTAACTACAAGATTTATTATAAAGCTATACAAATCCATCTGGACTTGGAATACAAATAGACAAATAGGTTATTGGAATACAATACAGAGCCCAGAAATAGACTCACACTTACCACAGTTAATTGACATTTTACAGATTCCAAAGCAATTCAAAGCAGAAAGGAAAATCTTTTCAACAAATGGTGTTGGGACAACTGGACATCCAAATTAAAAAATCAATAAATAACCTCCATCTTTCACACCATATACAAAAATCATGCTGCAATGAAGCAGAGTTCTAAATGTTAAAGACAACATCATCATAACACTTTCTTTTTTTTTTTTTTTTTGAGACTGAGTCTCGCTCTGTCACCCAGGCTGGAGTGCAGCGGCACGATCTCAGCTCACTGTAAGCTCCGCCTCCCGGGTTCACACCATTCTCTTGCCTCAGCCTCCTGAGTAGCTGGGACTACAGGCACCCACCACCACGCCTGGCTAATTATTTGTATTTTTAGTAGAGACAGGGTTTCACTGTGTTAGCCAGGATGGTCTTGATCTCCTGACCTTGTGATCTGCCCACCTCAGCCTCCCAAAGTGCTGGGATTACAGGCATGAGCCACTAAGCCTGGCCATCATAATACTTTTAAAAGTTAACAGAAAAATGTCCCTGTAGGCAAAACTTCTTATACAGAAAGAAGAAAAAAAAAATCACAGAAAAATAAATGATAAATTGCACTTTCTCAAAATTAAAAATTGCTTATCGAGACATCATTTAAAAAATTAATAGCAAACCACAGTCTAGGAGGAAATAACCACAAAACATATAGCTGACTAAGGTCTTATATCCAGAATATATAAAAACCTCTTACAATAGACACTTATCAAATAAATAACTAGTGGCACATGAAAAAATGTTCAATATCATTTGCCATTGGGGAAATGCAAATTAAAAGTATAAAACATTACTAATAAAAAAGTAGAGTGCTACAACTACTCTGTAGATATATTTGGCATTTGTTGTACAGTTAATCATACACCAACACCTTGGTCTAACAATGCTATTCCTAATTATTTATCTACGAGAAATGAAAACATATGTTCAAAAAAGAGACTTGTACAATTATATATATATGTGTATGTATATATATATTTAGCAACTTTTGATCAACAGCCAAAAACATTACTTTCAATTGCCCATGAAGCATTCAGTTAGAATGCTAGCTAGAATGTGTTGGGCCATAAAACAATCACAAATAACTATCATTGGAAGAATGGAATGACAAATTGCCATATACTCATAAGATTGAATGCAGCAGAGTGCGGTGGCTTAAGCCTGTAATCCCAGCACTTTGGGAGGCCGAGACAGGCAGATCACGAGGTCAGAAGATCGAGACCATCCTGGCTAACATGGTGAAATCCCGTCTCTACTAAAAAATACAAAAAACTAGCCGGGCAAGGTGGCAGGCGCCTGTAGTCCCAGCTACTTGGGAGGCTGAGGCAGGAGAATGGCATAAACCCAGGAGGCAGAGCTTGCAGTGAGCTGAGATCACGCCACGGCACTCCAGCCTGAATGAAAAGGAACTGATGACTAATACATACAAAACATGAATGAATGTCATAGATATTATTCTGAGTGAAAGACAGCACAGAGAAATTAAGAGTCCCCAAATTCAAAGCTAGACCAGGAGGGAAAAAATAGAGTTTCTATT
This sequence comes from Mandrillus leucophaeus, assembly GCF_000951045.1. Classification (NCBI taxonomy): domain Eukaryota; kingdom Metazoa; phylum Chordata; class Mammalia; order Primates; family Cercopithecidae; genus Mandrillus; species Mandrillus leucophaeus. The sequence goes on from NW_012101249.1 coordinate 773,882, forward strand.
GTATGATTTAATCCACATGAAGCTCTAAAACAGGTAAAACCAAGTTATGGTGAGAAAAATCAGAATGGTCATTACCTGCCTATGAGGGATGGTGGTGATGACAGGAAGAGATTGCCTTGGTGATACAGGAGGGGGCCAGGGAAGTGCATGGTAGAGAAAGGCCCCTGGTGAGGGCTCTACCCTTGGGTCTGAGCTCACAAACCTAGGTGAGGACAGGCACTCCTGTTTTCACACCCAAATGTTGAATTTTCCAAGACCACCCTGGCCTGCCATGCCCCCAATCCTGTGCCTATAAAACCCCAAGACCCTATCAGGCAGAGACACAAACAGCTGGACATTGAGAGGAACACAGCAGCAGCAGAACCTACAGACACTGGCAGGCCATCAATGGGGGAAAAATATGAACACTTCGGGAAATTTGACTGAGGGCAGTCAGAGGAAAGTCTGACAGCTGAGCAGCCCAACTCCAGGGGAAGACCACCTTCCCACTCCATACCTCTTCTGGCTCCCCATCCATCTGCTGAGAGCTACCTCCACCATTTACTAAACCTTGTACTCATTCTCCAAGCTCACATGTGATCCGATTTTTCCAGTACGCTAAGGCAAGAACCTCGGGTACAGAAAGCCCTCTGTCCTTGTGATAAGGCAGAGGGTCTAATTGAGCGGATTAACACAAGTCACCTGTGGACAGCTAAACTGAAAGAGTACACTGTAACACATGCCCACTGGGGCTTCAGGAGCTGTAAGCACTCAACCCTAGACATTGCTGTGGGGTCGGAGCCCATGCTCCCCACAACCAGTACATCTGCATGCTCCCCCTTAGGGGTATGAGCTGGCGGGCACTGAAGAACTGAGCCGGACCCCCATCACACGCCCTGCAAGGGGGATAAGGGAACATTTCCCATTTCATTGGAAGGGACATCAGTGAACTTTCCAGGCAGATGAAAATGTATTATAATCATGTTAGAGGTATAGTTTGTCTAAGTATAGACATTTGTCAAAAATTGTACTGATAACATTTATGCATTTCCATATATGTAATTTTACCTGAAAAAAGCTTTAAAAAATAAATAACAATTGAGTCTCCACTCAGTTAAGTGATAGGGAGACAGGATGACATGAGAATGACAGAATGATGATCATTATTGAATCTGAATCGTTGGTATAAGAGGTTCATAATACTATATTCTTTATTTTGCATGTGCTTGGTATCTCTTGTGAGTTTTAAATTATTGTACAATGATTCTTTCATTCAACAAATTTTTCTTTGTGGTTTTGATGTGGTAAGTACTGTTTTCTGTTCTGATGAGAACAGGAACCAATACAAAAAAAAAAAAAAAAAAAACCCATGGCTATTGTCATAGAACTCACATTGTGGTGAAGGAGGACAAACAAGAAATAAAATATTGAGTAAATAAATAATAAATAAGTAAAAGATACAATATAATGAATGGTTCTAAGTGCTGTAAAGGAAAAGCAGACAGGGAGGGGAAATAGCAAGTGTTATACCAAACAATCAATGGGTTTGCTGCCCAGTGCACATAGAGGCTGATACCATGGGATTGGTATTTCAGAAAAGAAAAGCTTTATTTGGAGTCTACTGGCAAGGGGAAAGGAGGAAATGCTCAAATACATCTCCAAGTGCTGGGGGTTGGGTCAGGTTTTATAAGCATAATGTAATGAGGTGTGATCCAATTGGATCTTTCAATGAGGTGATACCAGCAGGCATGATCTAATTGGATCCTGCCATGCGGTGGTGCAATGGCTCAATCTGATTGGATGTCGGATCCTGCTATGCGATGTCCACTTCTTAATTCAGTCCCTGCTCCTCGGTCTGAGCACTTAGGTCCCCCTGCGGTTGCACACTTTCTTCATCTGGGCATGCTCAGGCTGCATGACCCGAGAGTCCATGGCAACTGAGAAACAACTCACAACACTAATACATAAAAGTTGAACCAGATTGCTCAGATGCAGTTACATAAGGAACAGGGGCAGAGGATATCATTTTAAACAGAGTGACAAGGGCCCACCGAGAAGCAGACATTTGAGGCATGGCCTGAAGAAAGATCATGGGTGCCTGGAATAAAGGAAGAACAAATGCCTCAATATGGCAGCACCCCAGTGTGTTCAAGGAGCAGCAATGCAGGACGGAGGGCTGATTGTTTATCAACATCTTAGGCCAGGGCAGCAACTTTGGCTCTCAATTGTAGTGCAATGTGGAACCACTAAAGGATTTTAAAGAGTAGGGGCTTGATCTTATTTACATTTTAATAGAATTGCTCTGGTTCCTGATGGGGATAAATTTAAGAAGACCAAGGTGAGGACAAGAAAAAATTCAGATAAGAAAAGGTTGACTTGGACTAGTGTTCTATTTATGAAAGGTGTGAGAAATGGTCAGATCGGGGCATATTCTGAAGTCAAAACCGCCAAGTTCTGCTAAAGAGTTATTTCTAGTGTGCAAGAGAAAGAGAAGAATAGAAAATAACTCCCAGATATTGGCCTGACAACTTAGAGATGGAGTTATACGTTTTATGGAAATAAGACTCTAAGAAGGGTAGATTTGGAGACGTACTCCATTCTAGGAGGGCAGGGTGAAATCCTGGGAGTTCTAAACACCGGTACCCCTATAGACTCAACATCTGATCTGGTAAACTTTGGGGTTTTCCAGTTTTTGAGAGTAGAACTCTGCAAGGTAAATTAAGATTTTATTATGTCTTGTCTGAAAGCTTCTTCCCCATAAGGGTAAAGGGGGGAATTTAGGATGACAGGAAGGAGAAAGGAAATCCAACTCTGCTCCATAGAAAGTAAGGAAAAGGCATGTGACTCTCAAAATCAGAATTGCAATTATTTACTGTCTCAAATGTAATTTAAAATTTTTAGTGGGTGGGAAGAAGGAAGTTAGATGAAAGCAGTTAGTATTAAGAGGTGGTGAGAACAAGAGTACATTATGGAGAGGAAGAAAAGGAGGGAGGGAGGGAAGGAGAGGAGGGGAGGGGATGGGGAGGGGAGAGGAGGGGAGGGGAGGGGGTGAGATGGTTAATATTGAGTGTCAACTTGATTGGATTGAAGGATGCAAAGTATTGATCCTGGGTGTGTCTGTGCAGGTGTTGCCAAAGGAGATTAGCATTTGAGTCAGTGGATGGGGAGAGGCAGACCCACCCTCGATTTGGGTGGGCACCATCTAATCAGCTGCCAGCACGGTTAGAATAAAGCGGGCAGAAGTTGGAAGGACTTGATTATTGAGTCTTCAGGCCTCCATCTTTCTCCCAGGCTGGAAGCTTCCTGCCCTCAAACATCAGACTCCAAGTTCTTCAGCTTTTGGACTCTTGAGCTTACACCAGTGGATTGCCCTGGGGCTGTCGGACCTTTGGCGACAGACTAAAGGCTTCACTGTCGGCTTCCCTACTTTGAGGCTTTGGGACTGGCTTCCTTGCTCCTCAGCTTGCAGAGAGCCTATTGTGGGACTTCACCTTGTGATCACGTGAGTCAATTCTCCTAATACACTCCTCTTCATATATATATATAACTAATTATATATAATTAGTTCTGTCCCTCTAGAGAACCCTAACACTGGGAAGGAGGGAGGGAGGCAGGCAGAGAGGAAGGGAGGCAGGGAGGGAGGCAGGGAGGTAGGGAGGGAAGGAAGAAAGGAAGGAAGGAAGGGAGGTAAAACATAAACAATCAATGCCTTTGTGCTGTGGAACCTTGTGGAAAACAAAAGTCAGAGGACCTTTTCCTAACATTATTGTCAAGGTTGCCTCTGATGGTTGTTGGTTACCTGTCAGCATCATTCCAATCCTTTCCCTTCTTCCTCTTTGTCTAAGAGTGCTTCCCCAGTAGAGATCAAAAAGATCTCCTATCCTTCCATTTGTCTGCTTCTGAATGCTGTTGTGTTGGTACCTAATGCCTGGAGCTGCTGTAGTCATCCAGTGATATGTATACGCCATATCCAGGGATATGAAGAAGTCATAACCAACACAGTGAGGACATCACACAAAAGTAGAAAGAGTGGCACCTACTGTGCCACTGAACCAACTCTGAGACTTACTACTTCTGGATTTATTATGTGAGGTAATTTGTTTAATTGAAGCCACTTGAGTCAGGAGTTCTCTTACATGTCGCATAATGCAAACCATCTAAATCACTTCCTCTGTAGCACAGCAGCGGTTCTCAAAGTGTGATCCCTGTACCAGCAGCATCAGCCTCTCCTAGAAGCTCTACAGAAATAGACATTTCTACACCTCCTGCCAAGTCTGTTTTAAGAAGCCCTTGAGAGGATACTGATGTACTTGCGGTTTGAGAGTCGTGGCTCTGTGCCTAAATGATCAGAACCAGATGGACAGGAACATCTTCATTGGATGCCTCTAAACTGAATCTAAAGAGCAGGTTCTATCAGGGCAGCAATGAAAACCTACTTTAATTTAAAAGATCTATGCTTCTACTTCAGAAACTTCAAACAGTAAGTCTAAGATTAAAACGGGCATAATCATGAAAAGTTTGCAGGAAATGTGTGGTATTTGCCACAGGTTTATCCTCCTAAGAATAATTATTCATGAGAGATATTGAAAACTTAGCTATTAGGAGGAGAACAAGGTATTAAGCCCAATGCAGGCTCTAGAACAGCCCTGTCCCTGAACACCCACATCATGGCCAAAGCTAATTTCACAGTCATCACTAAAACCCTTTCTACATTCACATTTTAACTACCTCACCTGTAATCCCCAAACTTAGTCCCCACTGCTAAATTTATATATCAGTTGCTGGCAGCAGCCAGGTTTTTTAAGCATTGCCAATCATATTCCATATATTCTGAATTTAAATCACTTGAAGCTAATTTAATGGTTATGCTGAGCATTAGATAGTTGAAGTCCAGCAATAAACTGTTATTGCTTTCCTGACTGATTGAACATGTAATACAATTGCCACTTTGTATTTTGACTGTCAAGATGATTCATGATATCCCATATACAACTTCTTTCAAAAAGAGAGAGCAGGTTATATCAAATATTTAGAATAAAAATTTAAACCCAAAGTCATCAAAGTGCTTGAGACATCTTTTGAATTAGCTGAAATGCAGGTATGGTCACTGAAATGATTTGGAAGTCTCTTCCCAAATATACAAGTCGTCTGAAAGCAACAACTTACCACCATGCTAACTGGACTGTTAAACAATTATCAGTGACAGCTGTAGCTTAGGGATATGCCCGGCAAGATTTGCACGCAGCCAACTCTTTAATTCTTTCAGCTGACAGCTACTGAATTAAAGTTTGACACCGTTCTCCTTTACTGGTGATAATGGGGCCTCAAGATGCAAAATCCTCTGATATCCTACTAAGTGCAGAGGTCTGCAGTGTATACATTTACACACCTCTCCTCACACTACTTCACAAAAAAGAAACCAGAACTCAAAGAAGACAAATGGTTTTCCCTGGACTCTGAAACTATTGATATTCTGATGTCTCTGATTCCAAAGTGCTTCTTCCCCCTAGAGCATGTCAGGGTTTTGTGTACAATAATTTCCCTAATTCTTAAAGCCATTTTGTAATGTGAGATGCCTATATTGTAATGTGTAAGAAATCAGACATCTTACATGTTTCACTGTAAATTTTAGAGTTGTCCTATTATAAGTTCTTTGAGTGGGGGGTGGAAGGGGATAGAGGAAGGTAGAGGAGGAAGGAAAGGACACAACCAGTCACCAAGCCCCTACCATATGGTGTTCAATAATTTTTGCACATGTGAACTCACTTGATCTCATTATCCCCACTATCCTATCCTGTGATGTTGATTTTTGTTTGTTTGTTTGTTTGTTTGAGACGGAGTCTTGCTCTGTCACCCAGGCTGGAATGCAGTGATGTAATCTCGGCTCACTGTGACCTCTGCCTCCCGGGTTCAAGCTATTGTCCTGCCTCAGCCTCCCAAGTAGCTGGAATTACAGGCATGTACCACCATGCCCAGCTAATTTTTGTATTTTTAGTAGAGATGGGGTTTCACCATGTTGGCCAGGCTGGTCTTGAACTCCTGACCTCAAGTGATCCACCCACCTCGGCCTCCCAAAGTGCTGAGATTACAGGTGTGAGCCACCGTGCCTGCCTGATGGTCGTTTCTCATGGTGAAGTTGAATCTTTTTTGGTGAAATGAATTTTCCCACAGATTACAAAACTACTCAAAGGTGCAATTTGAAATAAAATTTAGTTCTGCATGATGAAAAGCAATTGCTTTTTCCATTACACTTTAAGATATATGCACTCCATCCCACCCCCACCACTATTCCTGGAATAAAACTCTAATAATAGAATTTCAGACAGCAAGGTAACTTCCTATTGCCCTGCTGTAGACAAATGCCTCTTTCGGCCACCCTGGCTTCAGTCCCGATTAATACTGAAAAATATATAACTGCATCATTCAAATACTTCATGTTTAGCCAAGCACTTTAACTGCTATTCTTCCTCTGTCTCCTGGCTGCTGAGCTCTGTAGTTGAGTTTCACTACCGTTGATTTCCCCTGGGCATCCTTCTGATGGATGCACTGTGAACTGACTATGAGCTGAAAAGAAGAAAACGACCAACTGAAGAAGTTTATAACATTGTTATTGGAAAATTAAATGCAACTCCCTTACAACAGATTTTATTTTTAAATGAAATATTAATTACAGATTGACGTACCTTAAATGTTGTGTAGGCGTTTTCACTAAGGAACTGCTAGCTTCTAATCCATTCATTCACTTACCAAACTTTTCAAAATCTAGCATGCATTAAACAGCCTACTTTCTATAACAGACTGAGAAATTTTTCATTGTAATATTTTCCCTCACTTTAATGACTTTCTCAGCAGTTCTCAGCGCTGTATTTATCAGTGCACATTTATCAAAATAAAAAAGGTTTATAATTCCACATACAGTTAATCTGCAATGATTGTCAAATGTATTCTAATTGATTTAATGCCCATTAAAATTCTATTTTGAAACATAAAAAACCCAGACATGTAATAAATAAATGATCAGTCATCTAGCACAACCAAAAAAACCCACATTGATTATAAATTATTCAAGGTGAAGTGGTATCTCAGCAAAATCTTTAGACCATCTCTGTCTGTGAATTAGATAAGGAAGAAGAAAAATCAAGATTTTAAAATGTATTTTCATAGTCAAATTGGTATTGTGCTTCAAAAGCCTATTACTAGTTACTGGAAAATAATATTAAGCCCAAGCATTTATATTACTTTTGCAATATTTAAATGAAGGAAAAAAACACAAAAAGTGTCCATTAAACTTATGAAAATTATTTACTTCAAAGTTATATGTTAGACCAACTAAGAACAATAATAGATAAGATCATATACCCTGCAAGATGTTTTTATTTTTTAATTTAAAATTTTACTTTACTAAAGATATATGTAACACAAACATGCTATTTAAAAACCAAACTGGCCAGGTAAAGTGGCTCATGCCTGTAATCCCAGGACTTTGGGAGGTCCAGGCAGGTGGATCACTTGAGCCCAGGAGTTTGAGACCTGCCTGGGCAACACAGTGAGATGCAGTCTCTTCAAAAATTTTTAAAGTAGCTGGGCATGGTGGTGCACACCTGTAGTCCCAGCTACTTGGAAGGCTGAAATAAGAGGATTGATTGAGACCAGGAAGTGGAGGTTGCAGTGAGCTGAGATCATGCCACCACACTCTGGCTTGGGCAACAAAGTGAGACCTTATCTCAAAAAAAATAAAATAAAATAAAAAATTATAAACAAAAATGATGAAAACTGGGAGAAAATGGAATGGCATCTTCCCATTGTTGCAAAAAGATAACGGACAAACTAGAATGCTGATGCAAATGAAAACATCCATTTATGTCTGGCTTATTCCATTTACCATAGTCTTTCAGGTTTATTCACATTGTCACAAATGACAGGATTTGCTTCCTTTTTTAAGACTGAATAGTATTTTGCTATATGTATATACCACATTTTCTTTATCCATACATCTGTTAATAAAAATTTGGGTTGCTTCTCACATCTTGGCTATTGAAAATAATACTGCAACGAACATGAGTGTGCAGATACCTCTTCAGGATCCTGACTTCAATTTTTGGAATATATAAATACTACATGATCCCATTTTTATTAAGAATCTAAAATAGTCAAACTCACAGAATTAGAGAGTAGAATTGTGGTTGCTAGGGGCTGGGGAAGGGGGAAATGGGGAGGTATTGATTAAAGGGTAAAAGTTTCCATTATGCAAGATGTGGGGGAATTCCACCTATATTTAACTGGCCAAAGTGAAGGTCAGCTTATCCTGAATGTCTCCTATGCCATATGGGATTTACTGCACTATATATAACATAGTATAGTAGCATGTGGTAGATCATTATACAGCATAGTGCTATTGTTAACAATACTCAAAAATCTTCTAAGAGGATAGATCTTATGTTAAGTGGTTTTTGTGTGTTTTTTTGTTTGTTTTTTGAGACGCTCTTGTTGCCCAGGCTGGAGTGCAATGGCACAATCTCGACTCAACACCACCTCCACCTCCCGGTTCAAGCAATTCTCCTGCCTCAGCCTCCCAGGTAGCTGGGATTACAGGCGTGCGCCACCACACGCAGCTAGTTTTGTATTTTTAGTAGAGATGGGGTTTCTCCATGTTGATCGGGCTGGTCTCGAACTCCCAACCTCAGGTGATCCGCCCACCTCAGCCTCCCAAAGTGCTGGGATTACAAGTATGAGCCACCGTGCTTGGCCATGTTAAGTGTTCTTATCATGCACAGAAAAAAAATCTTATCACAAAAATAAAATGAAGAGGGTGGGAGGAAACTTTTGGATATTCTGGATATTCTATGGCATTGGTTGTGGTGATGTTTTCATAAGTGTATACTTGTCTCCAAATTCATCAAGGCACATGCATTAAATATGTACAGCTTTTTTAATGTCAGTAATACCCCAATGAAGTAATTTTAAAAATTCATCAAAAATAAAGTGGAGGAATTCCATTTCAGAATGGTGACATAGCTTCTTGTTGACCAACCTTTTCACAGATTGCAACAATAAACTCTAGACAAAATGTAAAAATACACTAACCAAAGTCAGGCTAAGTTTTCAGATCTGAAACCAACAGAAGCAGCCAGCTTCTTAGCCCTGAACTTCAGAGAAGATCTTGTCGTGCTGTATGTGGACATTTATGGATTTCCCACTTAAAAACATGTTCAAGTAAGTCCGGAAAATATTAAGGCAAGCAAAGTTTATCATGGGTCCTTTCAGTTTTATTATGTCTAATTTTCCTCTGTGCATTTCTAAAAGAATAGTATATTATAGTTCATTTTCTAAACTTATTTGAACAAGTATAACTTTCCATCAAATGCCCCTTAACATCTCAAAAAAACAAAATTTGAGAATGTTTTTGACATAAAGTTTACATATTTTAAAATACAAATATATTAAAATTTATTACCAGGAACAACTCAAGAATATTATATTGAATATGCTTTTTTCAACCTTTGTAAATATAACCCCCTTTTCTCCCTAAGAAATACCATCCTCCCATCCCTAATTGAGAGGCATTGTCCCAGATATTCCAGAAATATGGGAGAGAGCAAAAGTTATAAGAAAACCTGGGCAGGAATATGACTTACAAATAATAAGAGAAACAAATACATTTAGGATGCAGAAAATCCATAAAATATATACCAGTCATTTTTTAATTGAGTTCTTGCTATAGGGGCTGGGTCTGTATTAATTATAGACTACATAACAGATGGCATTAATTGTTTCTTTTTGTTGTATAGCATACCTTTTTAAATTTTTAAATTTTTGTGAGTACATAGTATGTGTATATATTTATGGGGTACATAAGATGTTTTGATACAGGCATGAAATGTGAAATAAGCATATCATGGAGAATGGGGTATCTACCCCCTCAAGCATTTATCCTTTGAACTATGAACAATCAAATTACATTCTTTATTTTAAAATATACAATTAAGTTATTATTGACTATAATCACCCTATTATGCTATCAAATCATGGGTCTTATTCATTTTTTATATGTTTTTCTACTCATTAACCATCCCCACTTCTCCCACACTAATATAAGAAGTAGGAAAAGCCACAGGCTCTCAAATTCTTGGTTGCTTTATTTACCAGTCAAGTAATTTAACTTCTATTACCAGCATTGCTTCCAATCTCTAAGATATTATGATCCTGTCCTATGTTTGTAATGATTAATCTTTTACTTTCAGGATAAAAGCTAGTGAGAAAGAACTTGAGCTCTGGAACCTAAGTTCAAGTCATTGCCCTTCCACTTGCTGTCTAGAGCATCTTCAACAAACTGCCCTACTCCTCTTTGCCTGTTTCTTCAACTCTAAATGGGAATAATAATAATACTTACATTATAGGGATTTTGTGGGAATTAATGTAATACATGTATAACATTTAGAACAGCACCTAGCAATCAGCTCTGATAAATGTTAACTTTTATTAAAGTGGCAGTATTGAATAAGGATGTATCTGACGTGTCAATATCTCCTAATTTTTGGTGTTAAAAAATTCAGATTACTTAATACAGTGACCTCTTGTGATAATTATCCAAATGACAGTCTCTGTCTTCAGGGAAAGTTCCTGGATGCTCTCCTTTCTTCATTACATTAATAACTAATATTAGCTATTATTTTGCAGCAGTTTTATTACATGCAAGCCCTTCACTAGACACTTCCAGTTTATTTCCCATTTCATCTCTGAAATGCCTTTGTGATAGGATTTGGCTATATCCCCATGCAAATCTCATCTTGATTTGTAGCTGCCATAATTCCCAAGTGTCATGAGAGAGACCTAGTGGGAGGTAATCAAATCATAGGGGTGGGTCTTTCCTTTGCTGTTTTTGTGATGGTGAATAAGTCTCATGAGATCTGATAGTTTTGTAAAGGGGAGTTCCCCTGCACATGCTCTCTTGCCTGCCACCATGTAAGACATGCTTTTGCTCCTCCTTCACCTTCCTCCATGATTGTGAGGCTCCCCATTCATGTGGAACTGTGAGTCTATCAAATTTCTCTTTCTTCATAAATTACCCAGTCTTGGGTATGTCTTTATTAGCAGTAAGAGAACAGATGAACAGAGTCAACTGGTACCAGTAGAGTGGGGTGCTGCTGTAAAGATACCCAAAAATGTGTAAGCAACTTTGGAACTGGGTAACAGGAAAAGGTTGAGGTTGGAACAGTATGGAGGGCTCAGAAGAAGACCAAAAGATGTGGGAAATTTTAGAACTTCCTAGAGACTTGTTGAATGTCTTTGACCAAAATGCTGATAGTAATATGGATATTAAAGTCTGGCCTGAGGTGGTCTCACATGGAGATGAGAAACTTGTTGGGAACTGGATCAAAGGTGACTCTTGCTATATTTTAGCACAGAGACTGGTGGCATTTTGCCCTTGCTCTAGAGATTTGTGGAACTTTGAATTTGAGAGAGATGATTTTGGGCATCTGGCAGAAGAAATTTCTAAGCAGCAAAGTATTCAAGAGGTGACTTGGATACTGTTAAAAGAATTCAGTTTTATTCATTCGCAAACATATGGTTTGGAATAGGAACTTGTGTTTAAAGGGGAAGCAGAGCATAAAAGTTTGGAAAATTTGAAGCCTGACAATGTGACAGAAAAGAAAAACCTATTTTCTGATAAGTTCAAGCCAGCTGCAGAAATGTGCATAATTAATGAGGAGCCAAATGTTAATCAATGGCAAGACAATGGGGAAAATGTCTCCAGGGCATGTCAGCGGTCTTCACGGCAGCCCCTCCCATCACAGGCCCAGAGGCCAAGGAGGAAAAAATGGTTTTGTGTGCCAGGCCCAGGGCCTTGCTGCTTTGTACAGTCTTGGGACTTAGTGCCCTCCATCCCAGTCATCGCTAAAAGGGGCCAACAAATAGTTCAGGCCATTGCTTCAGAGGGTGAAAGCCCCAAGTCTTGGTGGCTTACACATGATGTTAGGCCTGCAGGTGCACAGAAGTCAAGAAGTGAGGTTTGGGAACCTCTACCTAGATTTCAGACAATGTATGGAAATGCTTGGATGTCCAGGAAGAGGTGTGCTGCAGGGGTGGAGCCCTCATGGAGAACATCTCCTAGAGCAGTGAGGAACGGAAATGTGGGGTGCAAGTGCCCACACAGAGTCCCCACTGGGGCACTGCCTAGTGGAGCTGTGAGAAGAAGGCCACTGTCCTTTAGGCCCCAGAATAGTAGATCCACCAATAGCTTATGCCATGCACCTGGAAAAGCCACAGACATTCAATGCCAGCCTGTTAAAGCAGCTGGGTGGGGTGGGGGCTGTACCCTGCAAAGTCACAGGGGCGGAGCTACCCAAGACCATGGGAACCCATCTCTTGCATGACCTGGATGTGAGACATGGAGTCAAAGGAGATCATTTTGGAACTTTAAGATTTGACTGCCCCACTGGATTTCAGATTTGCATAGGGCCTATAGCCCCTTCGTTTGGGCCAATCTCTCCCATTTGGAATGGATGTATTTACTCAATGACTGTCCCCAAATTGGATCTAGGAAGTAACTAAATTGCTTTTGATTTTACAGGCTCATAGGCAGAAGGAATTTGCCTTGTCTCAGATAAGACTTTGGACTGTGGACTTTTTAGTTAATGCTAAAATGAGTTAAGACTTTGGGGACTGCTTTGGGAAGGCATTCATCTGAATTGCAGGTCCCATAATTCCTACATGTCATAGGAGGGATCTGGTGGGAGTTAACTGAATCACAGGGGCAGGTCTTTCCTGTGCTTTTCTCATAATAATGAGTAACTCTCACAACTGATGGTCTTATAAATGGGAGTTCCCCTGCACACACTCTCTTTTCTGCTGCCATGTAACATGTGAATTTGCCTTCCTCCACGATTGTGAGGTTTCCCCAGCCATGTAGAACTGTGAGTCCATTAAGCCTCTTTACTTCATAAATTATCCAGTCTCAGGTATGTCTTTATTAGCAGCATGAGAACAGACTTTTGTTACATTAATAACATTAGCTATTATTTTGGAGCAGTTTTATTATATGTCAGCTCTTCACTAGATACTTCCAGTTTATTTCCCACTTGATCTCTGAAATGCCTTGTTATTTACCTTCAGGTTGCAGATAATAAAATTAAGACCCAAAAAGATTCATTAAAATACCCAAAGTCACAAGGTTAACCAGGTAAGTAAAGCCAGGAATCTCTTAGCACATTGTGATGGATAGATTTTCCTAAATTGACAGCACAGCAGTGATATCTCTTGTCCCACCTGCTCTTCAACAACGTGCTTCTATGGTCTTCCCATTTGCACCTGAATCTGGATTTGCTATGTGGTTAAACTGGAACCAAAAGAATGTGGCAAAAGTGATGCCATGTGACATCTACTGCTACTTTAGACAAGGCAGTGCAGAAGCTGAATGGTTCTCTTGACACACCTTCTGGGGAAAGTCAGCTATCATGTAAGATTTTAGAATACCCTGAAGACTCCCTGCTGGAGAGGCCACATATAGGTACATTTGCTGACATTTCCAGCTAAGCCCACTCTGTCAGTCATCCCTCCCAAGGCCCCAGACATATGAGTGAAACTGAGTTTGGTGCTCTATACCAGTCCATCTACCAGTTGAGTACCACCTAAAGACTCAGTTGACTGCATACATTACAGAAGAATTACCTAGCTGAACTCTGCATGAATTTCTAACCTACAGAATCCTGAGATATAATAAAAGGGTAGGTGCTTTAAGTTGCTACATTTTGAGAATGTTTGTAACAGCCACAGTAACTGGAGCACACATGCATTGATTTCAGTGTAAATTGGTTTTACTTTCCTGTCAATCAATGCATGGGTTTGCTTTTGTGCCAGTACTCAGGCCATTGTTCACATATGTATTCCAGTCTCTTCCAACTAAAATAAAATTTGAAGCATTTCTTTAAAACCTAACATTCTGCTCTCTGGCCGGAAAACGAATTTATTTCAAATCTCCTGTGCTTTTAAATTATTCTACCAAAATAGAAAAAGTTTAGCTCTGAAGTAATCAAAAGTTAACAAAAGATAGCAATCAACTTCTAAATGCAAATAAGAATACTGTGTTTGCTCTAACAATTAACTATCATCTTGGTGAAAGATAGTTCTCTTGCTTTCCTGAATAAGTTTGCCAACTGAATTTACTGTATTGACCCTGTTAGACTGTTAATGAAAGAAACAGATATCTACAATTGATTCTGAATGATTGACTTTTGCTGGTAAGTTTCATCAGAAATATTATGAGATATACAGGAGCGACTGAAAAATTTGTAGTCTCATCCTGTATTATTCACTGTCTACTATAAAGGTCACTATTTAAAGTCCATTTCCTTCTCTAGGTCTGAATTTCTCAGCATAAAAAGAAATAAGGGATTATTACTGAAGTATCTTTTATTTCACAGAGGAGTTTGGAGAATGACTGTTTATTTAGCACTTGGTTGAAGGTGAAAAACAAAAGAATAGTTAAGGTCAAAGCATTTTTTGAATCAATTATCAGCTGAAGAAAAAAATGTAGTAAATTGCCAATAAAGAAACATGTTAAACGTGTTAAAATCAGAAATAATTTTATAGTAAAAGCTTTTTACCTTGTGTTAATGTAAGTATATATATAGTTATATAAGATTTTGAATAAAATTACATTAAAATACTAGAAGCTCTGAGAATATACTATAATCTTTATTTGGGACATATGTAATTAAACTTTTTAGTTTTAAGGTTTGTTTAGATGAAAGAAGGAAAAACAACTGTTTCTATCTAGGTTCCTATCTAAATTTGAATTGAAAAGACTCGAAGACCCAGTGCATGCATTTTTAATATCCTGATGAATAATGAAACTCACAGCATTGTGGACAACTTAAAGAGAACACTCTATAATACCATTGCCGGCCTATTACACCACCATTAGTTACAAACTCAGTCTATAACCACTTGTTAAAGGATTTGAGCAACTGCAATTGCTTCCTAAAGACTTGATGGGTTTAGTTTTTGGAGGAACGTATGCAAAGAACACAGAAGTTTCTTTTTGCATTTTTAAAATAACACCTTATTGGCTGGGTGCAGTGGCTCACACCTGTAATCTCAGCACTTTGGGAAGCCGCGGCAGGTGGATCACCTGAGGTCAGGAGTTCAAGACCAGCCTGGCCAATATGGCGAAACCTCGTCTCTACTAAAAATACAAAAATTAGCTGGGCATGGTGTCATGCACCTGTAGTCCCAGCTACTCAGGAGTCTGAGGCAGGAGAATCACTTGAACTTGGGAGGTGGAGGTTGCAATGAGCCAAGATTGTGTCACTGCACTCCAACCTGGTTGACAGTGAGACTCCGTCTCAAAATAATAATAATAATAAGATAAAATAAAATAAAATAACACCTTCTTTAAATAAGGAGGAGGAAAGGAAACTCTCAGTTAAACACAGATTGCATTTAAGTGTTAACCTCTGCCCTAAACCAAAATCCATATTAACATGAAGTTAAAGGACTTTTAGAAAGGAAATTCACAATTTACAAGAAAAGAAGAGGGCATTATAACAGGTAAGACACATCAAACGAATATTGGAGACAGAAAAGAGACAAGCAGTAACTGACTCAGCATTTAGCAGAATGATGAAACCCAACTGCTTACAAAAGAGTACAGTAAAAAGGAAACCATTTTCCATCATGACTCAGAGCAGAACAAGAGGTCAAGAGACCAGATAACATACCACTGAAAGCTGAACTTTGGCTGGGGTTTAAATAGACGACCCATTGAAGAAAATACTCCAGACTTCGAGCTCATGCAGACAGAAGGCTGCCCCGATCCAAAACAAAGAAAGGGTACTCTTAAGAGATGTTGAATCTGAGACTCTCAGGACTCAGGAAACCAGGAATAACTGAAGGCAGGAGTAAGGGGTACTTAAATTTTAAAATTGAAGTTGTAACTGGTTTATGTAATTATGGTGCCTGATGAAGCAAATCTGAAATCTATGGGGCAGGCCATTAGGGAGGGCAGGCTAAAATTCTTGAACACAAGCTGAAGCTGCTATCCATAGGCAGAATTTCTTCTTCTTCAAGGAAACCTCAGTTCTGCTCTTAATTCCTTTCAATTGATTGAATCGGGTCCATCAGATTATATTGGGATATTCTCCCTTGTAAATCAACTGATTGTGGACTTCAATCATAGTTACAAAGTACCTTTACAGCAATACCAGAATTACTATTCATTGAATAACTTAGGACTGCAGCCTAGCCAAGGTTACAGGTAAAACCGACCATCACACTAACATTAGGAGGATGCTCCTATGAAATGACCAGAACACCATCCTAATGCCTTCATTTGATAAGCACCACTCATGTACACAGAACATCTGATCAGATTAATAGGGTCCCAATGGTTTATAATAAAAATAAGAATAAGGATAGTAATAAATATTTAAAGAAAACATGAAACAAGAAACTAGGAATCAAAGTAAAGAAAGAAAAACTTCAATGAACAGAAAGTTTAGAGAGTAATTTTTAAAACTTAAAAGATATCTTCATACAGATGAGAAAAAAATTTTTATTGTGAAATAAAAATAGAATGCTATTTTATAGTAATTTGCAACAAATTAAAAGTGAATATTGTGTTTTAAAATTTAATAACAGAAGTTAAAAATTCAACAGAAGATCCAGAAGAAAAATTTGAGAAGCCATGGGGAAAAAACACAGGGTACAAACCATTGCTCCAAGAAAGTACTTCTCTGCAAGCCTGACTGTTTAAACTATTGCAACGTGAAATCAGTTTTTTCTATAGCTTTTGAGACAACTTGCTGCAAATCTAGAAATAATTTTGCCCACCACCATTGCTTACCAGTTGAAGCTAGGCAGCTCCTCAATCCCTAACTAATGCCAATGAACTTTCTTCGAGAGTGATACATAACATTTCTTTTTTGTAAAACCTCTAACCTTCTCTCTGTTCTTTGGACAAACCTGAGACCAGTTGGTCTGTGTGTATGCCCTGAAATGCGATTCTTTTTTCCCAACTAAAACATTAAATTTCAAGATTTGTTTCTACATTTTTTATTTTGGCTTTGACATGTACTTTCGAATTATGAGCTGAACATAATTTTTAACCTAGAATTCTGTGCAACATTAGCAGGGAAGGTTAAAGGGAGGAGAATAATATTTTCAGACAAATAAGGTCACAAAAACTTTACTTTCAAAGCAACGCTTCTCAAGAAGCAAAGAGACTATATGCTTTACAGAAAGCAAGAAGAAAACCAAGAAGGAAGACATGGGATCCGGGAAGGTGAAGTCTACATAGAAAAGAAGCAAAAATAATTTATAGATAATAAACAACAACTGTGGAACAGTCCTGGAGAATGTATCAGCAGAGAGGAGCCCCTACTGTAATTAGGTTATATCTTTCATCTCTAGGAGTTATGTCCCCAAAGGGAACTTGGGGGTAGGAGGAACCCGATATATTCAATCATGTTGAGAAGAGTTTTACAGTTTTGTCATAGAAAACTAAGAAAAACTGAGGTGAAGGGGGAGGAAGGCAAGTATTGTCCAAAAGAATCTGTACATCGAAGCAAATATTATCATGGAATGCAATGTAGTTCACTTTCCAAAAATACTCATTTTATCATTATTGTCCTATCAGCAATATTATCAAAGAGTTGGGACAGAGGACTGCTTCTTAAAATTATAATCCCTATGGTACTATTGACTCTTTAAATTATGTAGTTATTTCTTTCATTTAAAAAAACAACAACAACAAATTTTAGGCCAGATGTAGTGGCTCACACCTGTAATCTCCGCACTTTGGGAGGCCGAGGTGGGCAGATCACCTGAGGTCAAGAGTTCAAGACTGGCCTGGCCAACATGATGAAACCCCATCTTTACTAAAAAATACAAAAAATTAGCCAGGTGCAGTGGCAAGCGCCTGTAATCCCAGCTACTCAGGAGGCTGAGGCAAGAGAATTGCTTGAACCCGGGAGGTGGAAGTTGCAGTGAGCCAAGATTGTGCCACTGTACTTCAGCCTGGGTGACAGAGCGAGACTGTCTCAGAAAAACAAAAACAAAAATAAATTTTAAACGTAAACTAAAAAAATAAAACAAGTTGAAATCTTAAATTTATTTTTTCATTCTATTTCTAATGTGTTTAACTTTCTATCTAAAATGAGAGGTTTGGCCAAATTATTTCTATGTAGAAATAATTTGGCATAGTTGTGCATAAAATCTTTTATGATGCACAAGCTTCAACTTTTTAATATAAATCATCTTAGAAACTAAGAGCAATTATATCTGAACCTTCCCACTGACACAACTAAAGCAAACCTCTCATTTTAGATAGAAAGTTAAACACATTAAAAATTCTATTATTTATTCTATTATTTTACAAATTTTATTCTATTCTATTTATTTATTCTATTCTATTACAAATTGTTTATTCTATGAATCTATATATCTATAGATATGATTTATATCATTCCACTAGTAAAGAATAATTATAAATCTGTAAAAAGAAAAAGCCCACTGAATTTATTTTTGAGCTATTTTCTAGGGTTTACCTTTGCTGACTTAATAAGCTATTTTCAAGACCCATTTAGGCATCATCTTTAGATTAGAATTGGTGTAATATAGTCAATTCTCATCCCTGCATTCTAACCTTTAAGAAGCAGTATATCCTTAAAAGCTGATGAATGCCCAGTGAATTTCATGATTGAATTTTAGGAAGGAGATGGCTCCCTGGAATACCCAGTAGTGGCCAAATACTTGCAGCCTCTGAACTTGCCCATAGTCTCCCTAAATGACTTTTAAGTTATTAATATATTCTTCTTTTTCTGAATTTATTAGAGTTATATTTTTGAAAATGAATTTTGTGCTAAAATTAATGAAATAGTACAAGAGGCCCTGACTAGTTTATGACAAGGTGAAATCCAAAATCAAAGAAGCACAATTTGCTTTTTCATGCTAAAGGTCAAATTTATAAAATGGCTCTCGAAGGCACAAGTCTGCTTGCCGACTTTATCAAGTAAGATCTAGAGGTATTCATTCAATCATTGTGATTGGCAACTCAACTGTACAGAATATTCGCTACCAGGAAGATTGGCTAATTCTGTATTTCATTCTTGCAACAGATACTCAAGCTAAAAAAGACAAAACTAATTTGGCATAGTTGTGCATAAAATCTTTTATGACACACAAGCTTCCACTTTTTAATACAAGTAATCTTAGAAACTAAGAGCAATTATATCTGAACCTTCCCACTGACACAACTAAAGCAAAATTATAGAGATTATCACTTGAATTTTTTCCAAATATTTTACAGCTGAGTCCATCAACCTATTTGAACTTAATGAATGCAGACGTCTGTAGATTTTTCCTTAAAATAGAAAAGACTTTTCATAACACAATGGACATACCACTGATGCGTATTTGTAGTTAAAATATCCTAAAGTGAGAAGTACTATATCTTATTTAAAATATTTTCAGCCTTACACAAAAATTTAAGCAACCAGAAAAAAAAATTATTATTATTGTCATTATTATTATTATTATTATTATTATGTTAAAGAAGTATTTAGGTCCAGGCATGGTGGCTCACACCTATAATCTCAACACTTTGGGAGGCCAGGGTAGGCAGATCACTTGAGACCAGGAATTCAAGACCAGCCTGGTCAACATGGTAAAACCTCGTCTCTACTAAAGTTACAAAAATTAACCAGGCGTGGTGATGTACACCTGTAGTCCAAGCTCTACTAAAATTACAAAAATTAACCAAGTGTGGTGGTGCACACCTGTAGTCCAAGCTATGTGGGAGGCTGAGGCAGAAGAATTGCTTGAACCCAAGAGGCAGAGGTTGTAGTGAACTGAGATCATGCCACTGCACTCCAGCCTGGGCAACAGAGCAAGAGTTCACCTAAAAAACAAAAGTATTTGGGTATCTCCTTGATGTATTCTATTTAGTCAGCCTCTATAGGGCCAAGGTTAAATTCTCTACAATGTCAAGAAGAATTCCCAGTATACTCCTTCTTCAAAAATATAATAAATTATTACTCACTTGCTTCTATATCATGCTTAGAAAGGTGAGATGTGAGATTTGATACTAAAGCACTCATCACTTCTGAAATTCAGGACTTAGAAGAGTTAAGTATCTGTAACTTAGGACACGTTTAGTTGTAAGAGTAAACAATCTGAATAAAATTGGCATTTAAAGCAAAATAAGAAATAAGAGGAAATTATTGCTGATGTAGCTGAAAAGTCCCATTCAGAGCATGAAGCAGTCTCAGAACTCAATTTCCTTCCCTTAGCCCTGCCTTCCTCTATGTTGGGTTTATCATCAGATTTTGTCAGTAGCTCTGGGCAGAGCCAGTTAAGCATCCCCCTTGGTGGTGGCAGAGGCCCAGTGCTGCAATGAAAACACACACTTCCCTTTCCCAACAGGCCCAGCAGATGTGCCCTTAACTCTGATTGGTTTTAAGTCCATCATCAAACCAATCCTTGTGGCTGGTACAAGGCAGTATTTGGGAAGGTCTATATTGAGTTCCAGGTCTGCCACCCCAGCACATGGACTAAGAATAAGAGAAAGGTGTGGTTCGCCAGAAGAAAACTGGAGTACTCTTCCTGGAGATAAATTAATGGAGACGGATGGCAAAACCAAAAGTCATCAATCACAGTCCCCATCTGCTCTTTCATTCATGGTTTCCCTAACCTGTAACTTCCAATTTGCTCCATAAGTCAAGGAAAGACATTGTTCCCTGTTAGGTTCTTCTTTGCCAGTGCCATGCCAAAGAGGATTGATCATCTCCTTGATTCAGTTTCATCTAAAGCATAATTCTGTTCACCGCTCCCCTTCCCCATGCTATCATAATCTTAAAAGGCATAAAGGAAGTTCTTTGTTATGGTAATGATATAGCAATAATGTACTATATTCTAGTGTGCTAGAATTCCTGGAACAGATACATATGTTTTAAAGGTCTAATTCTTAAACCTAGAAACTTAATAAGCATTCTTTTTTAATCAGCTTTATAAGGTATAGTAAATTCATTTTTCAAATCAAATATTAATGACACACTAGTTAAGAGAATATTTCCACTTTTTAAAAAGTTAATAGTTTTCTGTCCCAGAGTTTCAAAGCACTTTATATTATGTCCCTATGTTCTTCAATTTTATTCAAAAAAGGAACTGCGGCCAGGCACAGTGGCTCATGCCTGTAATCCCAGCACTTTCGGAGTCCAAGGCAGGCAGATCACCTGAGGTCAGGAATTCAAGACCAGCCCTGCCAACATGGTGAAAATCCATCTCTACTAAAAATACAAAAATTAGCCAGGCATGGTGTTAATCCCATGATACTTGGGAGGCTGAGGCAGGAGAATCACGAGCATCACTTGAACCCAGGAGGCAGAGGTTGCAGTGAGCTGAGATTGCACCCTTGTACTCCAGGCTGGGTGACAGAGCAAGACTCTGTCTAAAAAAAAAAAAAAAAAAAAGTAATCACAAATATTAATATTAACTCAATTTTTACAATGGGACATGATCAGATTTCTTATGATATTATGTAGTAATTAAAATATAGGACAACTTTCCAGGAAAAGATAAATAAACCCCACCATCTCAGTCTAATCAATAATAATTCAGGGGACAAATGGTACTCATTAGTTCTTATCAGATCCTTAGACAAAGAAGTGGATGTCAAAGCTCTTTCCAACTTTATGATCCACACCCTCACCCTTATACACAATTTCCATGCATTACCATTATTCAAATAAGGCACTAGGTTGTTTTTTTCTTTTGCCACTTCTTCCAAAATAATCAACTGAAAACAAAAAGACTTTACACCTACTGCATCAGATTAGTTGGACTCAGTCTAGTTTTTGTTTCTGACCGATTCAAAGCAGTTTTCATGTAACACACCACACTGAACAACCTTAAAATGTTGTGGACGCATCTTTCAAACACCCTAAGCTCCCTTTTTTAGCACATTATATATGGTTAATTCTCATTATTCCCAGCAGTTAGAGTCTATGAAGTCTCTACAAACACTAAATTCCTAAGGGATAGACCCAGTTAGATTCCTGTGTTTCTGGTCACATTTTCCTCAGCCAATCAGTAGATAACCTTGTTTTTATGTGTGTTTCTGTTTAAAGTTTCCCCTAGTTCTTGTTCATTCATTATGTATGTTTTTGTTATATATATAATAGATTCATTAACGTTGACCTCACAGGCACCAGCACTGTAACTCACACCTGAACTACGCTTACTGAACATCCATATTTTCTTCTTTTTTTTTTAAATTGTACTTTAAGTTCCAGGGCACATGTGCACAATGTGCTGGGGAGTGGAGACGATGTGGGGAAATAGGAACACTCTTACACTGTTGGTGGGACTGTAAACTAGTTCAACAATTGTGGAAGACAGTGTGGCGATTCCTCAAGGATCTGGAACTAGAAATACCATTTGACCCAGCCATCCCACAACTGGGAACATCCATATTTTCTCTGTGAGGCACATCACAGCCTTCTTGTGCTTAAGAACATTAGATGGCACTTCAGCACTATGCATGCAGGCCATTAACAGTGAAGTCACCAAAAAAAAAAAAAAAAAAAAAAGCAAAACATATGGCACTAAATTAGACCTCAAAAAAGACACTTGTTGACAGTCTAAGGAGTGAAAAAAGAAACCAAACCATTGCCTATTTGCACCTCAGCTGGAAACATGCATATTAGTGACTCAAATTTTTTACTGCTCTGCATGTCTGTTAATGACAAGGCATTGAGAGTATGGGGATCACATATACATTGGACTAAACAGATGAATTTGCAACTATGGTACCCATGAATAACCAGGATGGACTGTATCTCCCATCCATGACTTTTTAAAATACTTCTTTAATATTTTACAATGTCCTTCTTTGGATATCCATCATGTAAACCAATATTTTATTTGTTCTAAATTTATTTATCTCAAAGCTTTCATAGACATCTTTCAGTTATTCCTTTCCATGATTTTTTTCAGATTCAAACAAAGCATGTTTGATTATTGTTGTTTATGTTCCAACTTCATTTTGGAGAAACTAGAAAAATACATATAATCCTATTTATTAATACATGGTATTCTGTCTTACCTCCAGCTTTTTAGATTTCATTTGCTCTGTTTTTGTATTAATCATTCATTTTCAAACTGTATATTGTATGTTGATTAGTTGACATTTTTAGGCTTCTCTGAAGAGGCAGCTTCTTGGTGTCTGAGGCCAAAATGAAATTTGCATAGTCTTGCATTTAAAGATTAGAAGTTAAGCTAGAATTGAAAGCTTAATTGTGAGCAGCTCCTGCATTGTTGACTTTCGTCTAATGCCAAGTTGAAGACAGAATCAACAGATTCAAGTCCATAATGAAGAGAATTTATTTTCTTAACTGTAGATTTTAGGACTAGGCAGAGCCACAAAACCATTAGAACCTTTAAATTAGATCTCATAACCATCTTAACACCTGTTATAACTCTTCTCCAACTGCCTGGGCTAATTAGGCACAGAAAAAAATTGAGAACATACTGACTAGCCTAACTTTTCAGTAAAAGATAAGCTAAAATTTTGAGGATTCTACCTTTCCTACTTAACCAAACTATTTATTTCTGAGGATTAAAATAGATACTTTGTGTATAGTCTAGATTATACTCTGAAATGTTGGCATTAAGAGATATGAAGAGAGAATCCTTCAGTTGAAAGGATGTTAACAGATTTCTTGAATTTTCTTCATTGCTCTTGATGGTTTAATAGCTTTCTTTTATCCCTTTTCCCTCCCACTGACACATGATTTTTCAGCCTGGTGTCATTTCACTTGCCACTCAGTGAAACTAAATTTCTATCACAGAGAAGTAGCAGCATTTCAAAGTTCAAATTTATGTTGCTTTATCTTTGTTTCTTGTGTCTGAACTTCGGCCTAATAATCCACAATACTAACTATAACCCCAGGGAAGATCAAGATGGGGACAAGGGTCGAGTTAGTGCTATAAAAGATAAAAGAATCAAAAACAACAGTGATAGTGACTTTCATTTTAAGTTATCCTTCTATAGATGGTTCTTATCTAAGTTGCAGTTGACTGGTTATTAAACTTGGATTTTCTGGTTTTATATGATTCACTCTTTGAGGGAACTAATTGTCTTCTTTGTTGTTGAAAATTCAATCTTGGGAATCATTATGCAAATTATCATTTTAGATTTTAATAGTGTAGGTAAAGAAGTCAAGCAAATTTGAAATAGGAAAGTATACTAGTTTACATTATCTATTCCATCACACTCTCAAAGTTGAGGGTATGATATCATAAAGACAGAAAATCTAAAGAGGTCATCTCACTTCTTTTTCAGCCTCACTCACATCTGCCCTTCTGTTCTGACAGGCAAATACCATCAAAGATATTAGTGCACTGGGGCTGGTTCACACTGGCTCACCTGAGTCCATTTCTTCCCAAAGTCACTTTCAGTGAGACACAATGATAGCCTGAAATTGACCATGGTGGAATAATTTTTACCTTGGATATCAGAAAATGCTACAAATGCAAGCATTTTCCCCCTTGGAAGTTCAGTTGTTAAACATTTATCATCAAGCCACTGAAGTACAGAAGCCCTTCCTTATCTGTGGGGAATTAATTCCAAGACCCCTAGTATATGTCTGAAACTGTGGACAGTACTGAACCTTATATATACTGTTTTTTTCTGTATAGGAAATATAGTGTATATATACACATACCTATATGTATACATAAATGTATATACTAATGTCATACATACATATTATGAAGTTTAATTTGTAAATTAGACATAGTAAGAGATAAACAACTAGTAATAAAATAGAATAATTATAACAATATATTGTAATAAATGTAATGTGAATGTGGTCTCTCTGTGTGTCTCTTTCAAAATATCTTATTGTACTGTGCTCACCTATTTATGTACCATGGTTGATTGCAGGTAACTGAAATCATGGAAGCAAACCACCAGTAAGGAGTGACTACTGTAATGTATTCCAGGACTAGTAAAGGGATGAAATGTCTACCTTCCAGAGTACCTGGTTTCAGAAAATAGTGAGACCATGGCTCTGCAGGAACATTCCTTAGGTGTTAACACCCCTAATTTTCCCCTTGAGCATACGCAATGTAAAAATCACAAATTGGCTCATGGGCTATTGAGTATTTAGTCACCTGTGACCAAAAATTACTACACAGACATTGCTCCAGAGTATAAAAGACTCAGGCTCTGAGAATGGCATGGACCTGCTATTTCCTGGATAGGTCCTGGAAGATTATAACCTATTACCCATAATTTAGACATACTAAACTGCAAAGGGACATTTCATAAAAATCAGATTTCATTTCCAGTTGTATGTCTTGGTGTTCGGTGTCTCAGGAGAATTTCGTAATTATTTTTCATTGAGATTTTGAGCTATCACTGTTTCTCCATGTTCCTTAATTTTTCTAGTATACTTCATATATTGGAAGCTCTCTGAAGATCTCAACTTTATGCAAAATATTGGTTGCAGCTCCTCACTCCCGTGCACGACAAAGATCATAAGCCCTGTCCTCATATTCTGGTTAAAACCAGAGCCTCCTTCCCCATGTCTACTACCCTGAAGATTGTCTTATCATTAACTACAATTTACAACTATTCCTTTGATTTTTGTCTTCCTATCAGGGGATTTCTCCCATATTTTTTTCTCTTGAGCTTGGTAATATTTAAAAATCATTTTATGTTATTTAATCCAGCATTTCTATGTATTTATACCAGTAGAATAGGTATGTAGCAATTCAGACCATCCGGTTTTCTTAACACAGAGTGCCTCTTTTATCAAAAAATTTCAGGCCAAGTGCGGTGGCTCACACCTGTAATCCCTTCACTTTGGGAGGCCGAGGTGGGCAGATCACTTGGGGTCAGGAGTACAAGACCAGCCTGGCCAACATGGTGAAACCCTGTCTCTACTAAAAGTACAAAAATTAGCTGGACGT
Source organism: Mandrillus leucophaeus (assembly GCF_000951045.1). Classification (NCBI taxonomy): domain Eukaryota; kingdom Metazoa; phylum Chordata; class Mammalia; order Primates; family Cercopithecidae; genus Mandrillus; species Mandrillus leucophaeus. The sequence goes on from NW_012101249.1 coordinate 799,835, forward strand.
GGTGGCACGCACCTGTAGTCCCAGCTACTTGGGAGGCCGAAGCAGGAGAATTACTTAAACTCTGAACTCAGGAGGCGGAGGTTGCAGTGAGCTGAGATCACACCACTGCACTCCAGCCTGGATGACAAAGTGAGACTCTGTCTCAAAAAAATAAAAAAGTAAAATTCAGATTCTTCATTCCTAAAATACATTTGTAAATCAGTGGATAGAAATTCAATTAACAACACCATGTTATATATATTTTATATCATCCACCCATAACAATAGCCTCTAATACACAACTGACTCAACCTTCTTACTGAGTCAAGCCTCTCTGCCTAACTCACTCTTCCTTTTACAGCAGATCTTCTTGAGGAATCATCAAAGTCCTCCCAATAAGCAGGATCTTGACAAGCATTCCCTATCAGTATTCAGACATATTTGAATGCAGTTCGTAAACTAAGCCAAGCATAATCTGAGACTTCCTCCTATGCACAGAAATCATCTCACAAATAAAACATGTATGAAAGTAAGTAATACAGGTCTGAATCAAATAATGGACACCGAACACAGAGGAAGACAGATAACAATGTAGACCCCAAAGGAACAAAATAAAAAGAATACTGCTAAAATAATTCTCTTCGTTTCTCTGGTTAAGTGATACCACGATAGTAAGAAGCAACTGAAGACATCAATTCGATATAGGTGTTTTCTCTTCCTTTCTTTTAAATTTTAGATTCAGAGGATATATATGTTTGTTTGTTACGTGGATATATTGTGTAATAATGGGAGTTGGGCTCCTAGTGTACCCAACATCCCAAAATTGGACATTGTACCCAATAGGTAATTTTTCAACTCTAACCCTCCTTCTTGCTTTCCTGATTTTAAAGTTCACAGAGTCTATTTACCTTATCTTTATGTTCATGCATACCCTATATTTAGCTCCCACTTGTAAGTGAGAACACATAATATTTGATTTTCTGATTCTGCATTAGTTCACTTAGGATAATAGCCTTCAGCTCCGTCCGTGTTGCTGCCAAGAACGTGATTTCATTATTTTTATGGCTGCATAGTACTCCACAGTGTGTGTGTGTGTGTGTATGTGTGTGTATAATATATATAATCTTTGTCCAATCAATCATTGATGTATACTAACGTTGGTTCCCTGACTTTGCTATTGTAAGCAGTGCTGCAATATATGTATGAGTGCAGGTACCTCTTTCTATATAATGGTTTCTTTTTCTTGAGATAGATACAGTAGTAGGATTGCTGGGTCTAATAGTAGTTCTATTCTTAGTTCTTTGAGAAATCACCACACTTTTTTCAAGAGAGGCTGAACTAATTTGCATTCCCACCAACAGTGTATGAGTGTTCCCTTTTCTCCACATTCACACCATCTGTTGTTTCTTGACTTTTTAATAAAAGCCATTCTGACTGGTGTAAGATGATCTCTCTCTGTGGTTTTAATTTACATTTCTCCGATGATTCATGATATTGAGCATTTTTTCATGTGTTTGTTGGCTTCTTGTATTTCTTCTTTTGAGAGATGTCTTGGTCTGCTTTCAGGTTTTCCTGTAAATGATTTATGATTTTTCCAGTTGTGCAACTTAAGTCCAACATTTGACTGAATTAGTTCTTGATTACTGATCATTAACAATCTATGCCAGGCCTTATTTTATTTGCTCAATTAAAAATAATATAATGGTCAATTTTAATCTATTACTTAAACCAAAGAATTATCATGACAATAACTGAAACCTATGAGCTCATCTCCTCTCTTATCTCATTGTCCTTCCCCCCTTTCAAACATTTTCCAGCGATAACAACTAACCTCACTTTATGCTGACAATTCCCTTCTATCTATGCCAAAGCAGTTAGTATTTAGTGTTTGTTAGTTTTGAACTTTATACGCAGTATACAGTCTTCTGAGACTTGACTTTTTCTTTCAAAGTTATACCAAAAAATACTATCGGTGCTGCAATTTATAGCTGAAGTATTCCACAGTGGAAACATACCACAATTTATCAGTATTTGATGAATATTTATGTTTTTTCTAATTTTTTACTTTTGAACAGGAACATTACTCTTCATTTCTCCTGGTGCATCTGGGTAGAATGTTCTCTAGACTATATAGCTAGGATTGAAATTGCTTCATTATAAGGTAGGCAATTAAAATACAATGGCCAATGTTTCAAGTACCAGCATATAACTTATCAATAATAGCTAAAGGATCCAGATAATCCATATCTCTAACGCTGGCAATTGTCAAACTTCTTAATTATTAACAGTGTGAGTTTCTCCATCTTTGAAATGCCAATTCATATATTTTACCCATTTTTATGTCATGTTGTTTGTATTTTTGTATTGACTTGTAGCAATTCTATGAATAATCTGGTTACTAGTACTTTGCCAGGTATTTGTAATATAATTATTTTTTCCTAGACTGTAGACTCTCTTTTTAGGTCAAGGTGTTTTGGTAAGCAGAAATTCGTAACTTTAGTATAAAAAAAATGTATCTATAGTTTCCCTTATGATTAACACATTTTCTATCTTAAAAAAATCCTCTCGGGCTGGGCATGGTGGCTCACACCTGTAATCCTAGCACTTCGGGAGGCCAAGGTGGATGGATCACTTGAGGTCAGGAGTTTGAGACCAGCTTGACCAACATGGTGAAACCCTGTCTCTACTAAAAATAAAAAAATTAGCTGGGTGTGGTGGCACGTACCTGTAATCCCAGCTACTGGGAAGGCTGAGGCAGGAGAACTGCTTGAACCCAGGAGGCAGAGGTTGCGGTGAGCTGAGATCGCACCACTATACTCCAGCCTGGGTGACAGAGTGATAATCCATCTCAAAAAACAAAACAAAACAAAACAAAACAAAACAAAAAATCCCTCCAATCCTAAAGCTAGCAGAAGATTTCTTTACATTTTCTTCTAGACATTTTAAAGCTTTGTTTTTGATATTACATCTTTAATCTGTTTCAGCTTTTAGTCTGGTGCAATGTAAGAACCCAGTGTCATTTTAGGTTTTCATATGGTCAACCAGTCCTTTTAAATCCCTGTAGGAATGGTCTCTGCTCCACTATGGATCTGCTTTATCACCTCTGTCAGATACCAAGTTCAAAATCTGTATGGTCTATTGTCATCTTTCTGTTCTCTTTCATTGTTCAATATGTCCTCTGTACTAACACCACACTGTCTTCATTACTATAGCTACATAAAAGTCTTGATATATAGTAAGGCAAGTCCTCTTTCATGCTTCTTTTTTTGTTGTGTTTTGACTTTTATTGACCCTTTGTACACTCCTATAAATGTGAAAATTGGGTTTTTCAAGTTCTATGAATAACTACTGGAATTTTTATTGACCCCACATGGACCTTTTAGACAGATTGGGGTAAACTGAATTATGAATGATATTGTCTGCTTACACATGAATTTAGCATAACTCTCCACTTTGAGTTCTTTTAATGCCTTTAATAAAATTTTATTATTATGTATCTTGTTCATCTTTTGTTCGATATATTTACATGTATTTTTCAGTTTTTGTTGCTACTATAGGTGGTGCTAAAAAGACTTTTTTGTTGGTCAATGGAGATAAAATTGATTTGTTTATATTGATATTATTATATCTTGTCATCTTGCTAACCTTCCCTTTAGATAGAACAATTTTTACTAATTTGTCAGGAGATTATTTTAAATTTGTATGCAGATGACTATATTAGGCAAAAACCAACAACAGTATTTCTCCCTTTCTAATCTGTATGTATTTAATTTCTATTTTTTTGACTTGATTTATAGCCTAAACCTCTAGTAAATTGTTTAATACAAATAATAACAGTCTGTATATATGTCTTTCTGGTGACTTTTAAAGTTATGCTGCTAATGTTTCTGCATTTAGAAAGATGATCGTTATGTACATATAATAAATGCTGTATATATGTTAGCAATATTATTTCCATTTTATTTTAGCTATTTTCACTGTTTTGGCTTGATTTATAGAATTCTTTTCCTTTTCTTCAAATCAATAATTTCTGTATTTCTAGTAGTATTTATGGTGACTCTCATTTATTTGTGTTTGCCTATCATCTCTTCCTCCTTCTTCTAAAACATAAACACTCTTTCTAAGCCACATTTTATGTGGCTTATGGGAAGGTGAAGTTTCATACTTCCACCACAGACTTGAACAATCAGCCCAGTTCTTCCAAGCCATGGTGATTACTAGCTCAAGAAGAAGTCATCTTAGCTTGAACAACAGAGAAAGGAGAATCTGTCCCCTTCTGGGATCATAGATGCTAAGGCTTGTGTAAAGCAGAAGTTACTAGAGGCTCTCTGGCTAGAATGTGGAGAAAGTCTGCCTGAGAATAAGCTACCTCAGAGGAAAACCAGCCCAGGAAATGGGGAGTGACAGTCCCCTAGTCCAACCACGCCAAAGAAATAACCTCCACTTTTTGGTTTTATGTACCAAAAATTCTTACCTACATCGACTACTTTTGTCTGTACTATGTTGATTTTTGTTTCTTTTGTTTACAATCAATCGAATCTTAAATATCACACTGTTTGTATTCAGTCTTTATATTCCAGTAGTTCTAAAACATGAAAACAAAAATCATTTCTGTTTTTACTCACCATTGTATCCCTAGCACCCATTAGAATGGCTAGCGCAGAGTAGACAGTTCATTTTTAGCAAGTCAATGAATAGGCTAAATAATTATGTAAAAACTGTATGTTTCCATAGGGTGTAAGATGAACTATTTTTTTAACATCAACTAAATTTTTTGACAATTTAATCTTTTATGCACAAAATAATGATAAAGAATACATTTTTATAATCTTTTTCTCTCCTTTTATAATTGTCACTCCTGTGTTTTTGCTCTCATTTTTAAGCATGTAAACCCTTATTTCTGATCTTGTTCTCCTCTCCTTTGACCATTCATTCAACAAGAATGTACCACTTCCCTCTACAACACCATGCTAGATGCTCCAGTGTACTCTAAATTGAATAAGGCATGATTGCCACCATCAAAAATCATCCCCATGATCTTGCCAATGAATTCCAAATGTCTTCTGTGCATATGATAGAAACAAAGTACAAGGAGGGAAGAGAATAGTGATTTCTAGATGGCTTTCTAGTAAGCCAAATAATAAAGTACTGTAGGTATGTGATCTTTCCTGAGGCAAGCATGAAAATAAACAGAAAAAAAAAGCAAGAAAAAATAGCTAAACATAATATGATGATGAAGAGGTAAAAAATAAAGAGAAATGATGAAAGCCAGAAGCACATAATTAGGACTGAAACAGATGCTTAATCACCAGAATCATTTTTAAAGTCACATTTTACCAACAGCCAATCATTTCCAAAATCTTAATCTATGAGCGTCCTTTTTCATATAAATTGCCTACATTTAGCTAGGGCTGCAATGCTCTGCATTTCTTCCAGGAGACTCAAGGAAGTAATACATTTACACAACATTTAAGGTTTTGGTGCTGCTGCTGCTGCTGCTGCTGGTGGTATTAATCTGGTCATTTATATTGTTGAGGCTAACTACAGCCTACACCTCAATTTCCTCATCTGTAAATGTAAAACATATTTCTAACATTCTAACTCACATTGATATTGGAGAAATTAAGTAAAATGCTACACTTGAAAGTACACCTTACACACCATGGACTTGACGCAACTTAACAGAGAAAACTAAGAGGTCACTCCATCAAGAGAAATATTTTCCATTAAAACAAAAAAAAATGCCCTAAGTTTTATATACCAAAAAAGACTCTTTTTTTTCAACTTTTAAGTGCAGGGGTACATGTGCAGGATGTGCAGATATGTTATATAGGTAAATGTGTGCCATGGTGGTTTACTGCATAGATCATCCCATCACCCAGGTATTAAGTTCAGCATCCATTAACTATTCTCCAAAAGTGACTCTTTTCAGATTATTGTCAATCCCAGAAATTGTTTTTTTCCTCTCCAAATTCTACAGTCTCTTCTCATGGGCACGGCATACATCAAAGTTCACAGAGAAAAGTTTCAGACAGAAATCGATAGTGGATAGAAAACTCATTCCTAGGATAACAGGCTTCAGATGCATCCCAGGAACTTTGATAAAGGAGAAAGAATCTTCCTGTGTGCCATATTTGCTCAGATATTCAGAGGAGTCATCAGAACAAAGAAGAAGTGTTTAGATGACGCTCAGCAACCTACTAAGCCCCTTGCCTAGATCAGTACTATGCTGCCTGATGGGGCCACGCCACTCGACTGCCACAGGTGTCCAGACATGTTTGAATCCCAGCAGCTGAGAAGATAAAGCTAAAGCTGCACTTGTCTATACATGTATCTAGAGGTGACTAAAACAAGGAACACTATGGTAATATTAAAAACGGGTTCAGAGGATGGTGACACAGGATCAGGTCAGCAAAAATAAGACCAAGGCAGAGATAATATGGAGTTACCCACTGGTTATATCTGTTAGATATTTGTTTTACATATACACACATATGATTATGTATGTATGCATTGTGTATACATATATGTGAATGTATTTATATATATACACTGACATATACATTCATATTTTAGCTAATTGATAACAATAAATAAATAAGCTTAATTTATAAGTAAAAATAAAGACCATTTCCTTGTGTGGGCTCAGTCATTTAAACTAATTATAAGGTTACCTTTAAAATTTCTACATGAAAAAGCTCCCATTTTGGGCCAGGTATGGTGGCTCACACATCCAGCACTTTGGGAGGCCGAGGTGTGCGGATCACGAGGTCAGGAGTTCAAGACCAGCCTGACCAACACAGTAAAACCCAATCTCTAGTAAATATACAAAACTTAGCCAGGTGTGGTGGTGGGCACCTGTAATCCCAGCTACTCAGGAGGTTGAGGCAGGAGAATCACTTGAACCCAGGAGGCAGAGATGGCAGTGAGTCAAGATAGTGCCACTGCACTCCGGCGTGGGCAGCAGAGCGAGACTCTATGTCAAAAATAAATAAATAAATAAATACATACATACATACATACACACACAAATAAAGCTTGTATTTTTTCCTGGCCTATACACAGTGCTGGGATTAAAAATTCTATGTAACCATTAACCTTTCAGTTATCAGATGAGTGATGAGAAAATCTAGACAGCTTGAGAGGGGAGAAGGGCGGTGATATGGTTTGGCTGTGTCCCCACCCAAATCTCATCTTGAATTCCTATATGTTGTGGGAGGGACCTGGTGGGAAGTAATTGAATCATGAGGGCAGGTCTTTCCCATGCTGTTCTAATGATAGGGAATAAGTGTCATGAGATCTGATGGCTTTATAAGGGGGTGTTACCCTGCACAAACTTTGTCTTTGCCTGTTGTCATCCATGTAATATGTGCCTTTGTTCTTCCTTTGCCTTCTGCCATGATTGTGAGACTTTCCCAAACACATGGAACTGTAAGTCCATTAAACCTCTTTCTTTTGTAAATTGCCCAGTCTTGGTTATGTCTTAATCAGCAGTGTGAAAATGAACTAATACAGGAGGGGCGGAAGAATACTTAGGAGTATCAAGGAAGCAGCCTTTTAGCAACCAGTTCAGAAATATTTCAATATTTTAGCAACTGGTATGACTGGGCCATGTATGTACCTTCTATGCATCCCTAATGACAACTGCAGTTAAGACTGTAGCACTCAAAATAGACAAGCCAAATAAACAGCCCCCCTTATAGCCTAGTGACAATGAAGCCTGTGCTGCCTGAGTGAGCTATATTATATAAGACAGCATATTATGTAACTCAGGAGGAAAACAAGAAATTATTCACTGTGTTAAAAAAAAAAGAGAGAGAGAGAGACAGAGTTAGAGTAGGGTTAAATAGATTGCAGTGTTTAGGTAAAGAGTAGGAGACAGGAGAAGAATTTCATAAGATGTTAGTCAACTTGCCGAAAGAGGCTGAGTTTCATTGAAATATAAGACTTTCCACAGCATATGGGACTTGCAAATTAACTGCATCCCCTAAAACCAATTCAGATGAAGCATCTAACAACTTAGCTGCTGCTGCTGCTGCTACTGCTGCTAAGCAAGTGGGATATGCCTTAGCTTCTAGGTTTAGTTGCAGGCTATTACCATGAAACGGACCTAGGTTTTCCCCTCTGTTCTTCGGTAAGAACTGCTAATGCTTGATTTGTTATATTCATGAACAAATAAGGTAATAGGTTTAGTGTAATTTAGAAGTCCTAAATCCGAGGGCTGTTGTAAAGCCTATTTTATTTGGTTAAAAGCCTGATCATGACTGTCTTCCCAAGGAAAAAGCCCTCTTTCAAGTGTACTTTACTTCATTTCATTCCTGCTCTAAATATTTTTAATAAACTTTCATTCCTGCTCTAAAACTTGCCTCAGTCTCTCCCTCTGCCTCATGCCTGTCGGTCAAATTTTTTCTTCCAAGGAGGAAAGAACTGAGGTTGCTGCAGAACATATGAATTTGCCACTGCTAACACCTATAAATCTTGATCACATGTCTAACCTTGTTTGTTTGTTTGTTTGTTTTTTTAAAAAAAGAAAGAAAGAAAGAAAGAAAGAAACTGGAAAGATTGGAGGATTGGAATGTTAGAAGGATGAGAACATGGAATTGTAACTCCTTGTTCAATTAAATATTCTATAATTGGTGACAGCCCTTGAATTTCTTTGGGTTTTCATGGATAATGGGGTAACTTAGGCAAAAGTTACGAATGGTCTACTTGGACTTTAATAGTTTCCACACATTTAATTATTCCTGTATCAGTTGAAGAAGAAGTCCATAAGCATTCAGGTATTTTAGAAAGGTCAGAGGTATCACAGACCTGAGTTTTGATCTTATCAATTTCTGCCACAGAGAGCATAACAGTTCTGGTTCAGGAAAGACAGGAAACTCTCATGTTATTTCTCCCTCTGAGGAGAATTGTATGTGCCCTTTTAGCTTTAGAAGTAAGTCTTGGATGTAGTCCAGGCCCCCAGAGGTGGTGAAGGTGGAGGCCTGAAGCAGGGCCAGGGAAGGCCTGAGGAGGTGCCTGGGCTGCAGCAGGCCATAACCAGAGGCCACAGGTCACCCACTCACCTCAGGCCCATCGGCTGCCCCTCCCCTCACTACACCAAGTTCCTGGCAGGGCCAGAGAGGCCACCATTGCCATCCTGGCAAACGGAAACCAAAAAACAGGTCCTTGGGGAAGAGCTCATGATGACAAGATGGCAGCTCCAAGGGGGAGACAGAAGCTGAGTCACTGTTCTCCTCACTGGTGGCCAGGATACTGCCTAACACAACCACCTTGTTCTCAGCCCTCACCATCAGGGCAGCTCTCACCATTTCAGGCTTGCTGCCCACACAGAGTGCAGAGTTCAAGAAAGCGGGGTCCTGGCAGTCCCATGGCCTATATTCCTGGAAAGAGCAGGACTGGAGCATGTTGTAGCTGTGCCTGTGGGGAGCAGGATTCCAGGGCAGAAACCTCTGTAGGTCTCAAAAAAAGAAAGCAAAACAACCACAAACCCACCAACACTAAATATCATCTTGGGTCTAATTTGAAAACTAGGGCCAAATTCTGCAGAGGCATTCAAGTGGCCAGATATCACCCTGTAGCCAGATCTGTAGGGTTTATCTATCATGCCAGGAAAAATGCTGCCTTCAGCATTCCTTAGCTCCTGGTTCTGGTTTCAGAACCAGAAACCCGCTCTATATTGGAGAAGTTTTAAAGCTAGAGGGGCCTTTACCCACTTAGTCTTATTCACAGATCTGAATATGTAGTCAAGAGAGGAAAGTGGTATGTCCTAAGTGAGAGTAGAGTAGAGTCAACAAAAGAACAAGACAAATGACGACTGAGCCCCTAGTGTATACCAGACACTGGTGAGCTATTGGGGATACAGAGATGAAGAAAACATAGTCCCTTCAAGAAGCTCAATCCAGCAAGGTAGACAGCCTCTTTGTAGGTGGGACCAGGCTTCCTTGCAGCAGAAGGAAACTTGAAATCAGGGTAATGAGCCCCACCAGGGACCAGCCACCACATTGCCCGGAGAGGATCTTGTGTGGACACAGGGCTGTGTAACAGCCTGCTTTGACCCTCTAGCTGTGCTGTAGAGCCAAGTGGGGCCTGGAGTGGCCTGATCTAGGGACTGCCATGAACTCTTTCCACTCCCCCAAGGAACTGCAGGAGTAATGACACCTTCTATTCACACAGCAAAATCAGGGACACAGTTTTCTAGCACACAGGGTGCCTCCCCTCGCCTCAGCTCAATGGATGGCCTACCCTGGTTGGTGGGCCCTTGTTCGTGTTAGAGGTGGAATATTCCACAGGGTTTTGAGTGGTCAGCTGTGGCTCACAAGTCAGTGACAAGTAAAGGCAGAGCTGCAGAGCCCTTAGGAGCCACAGAGGGCCTGCTGCCTACCACAAAATGCCTACTCAGTTACTGCTGGCCCACCTGTGGGCAGTAGCACTAACATAGAATCCTGGGACTAGTGCCAGGAACCTTAAGGATACCTGGTGAGACAGGCGTGCACTGCTGTGGTGGCCTTGATGGTCAGGAGATGACATGTGGTGAGTAGGCCCAAAGGGATTTGGCCCAGCGTGAAGTCAACGGAAAGACCAAGATGGGGTTAGCACCTCAGGCCAATAGTGGCTTCACGTTGTCCATATCGGAGGCTAGCTCTTGATTGCCCCAAACCCTCTACCTGAGGATTCCAAATGAAATGAGCAAAGGGACTCAGGTGAACTTCTGACAACAGCAAAAGAAAGCAGGCCTCCTGAACTTCCCCAAGTGACTGATGCAAACCATGTCCTGCACACTTCACAGCACGGTGGAGAGGATCTTCAGGGGCAAACAATGGACAACCTGAATGACATCTTGGACTGTCAGCAACCTGCAGAGCTACCCGATCAAGAAATTCCAAGATGGAAGCAACCTTTGCAGGCAAAGAAGAAAAAGCCAGAAGAGGCCAAGGCAGGAATGGACCAGGCTGCAAATGTTGGAGTGGCCTCCCTGGCCCACACCTCAGCAGGCATCCTGCATCTGCTTGAGGGTGGGAGAGACTACGTGGAAGATGGGGACTTGAAAATGGAGGGGAACAGGGAAGCAGGACATGGTGGTCCCTCAGCATTCTGACCACAAGTCCCTGTGAAGACTGTGGGTAATGATGGTGACTCAGGTGTATCCTTCGAATGTCCTGAGTGGGAGACTGAAGAAGCAGGCATGCCATTGTGGGAAGAAATCCAAAGGAGTACAGAACTCACAGCACAAATCCAAGATCTGCTCAGGAGGCAGGACTCTCTGCAGGATGCAAGTGCAGAGCTGGAGAGAGAGCTCAGGTAGCTGCTGCTGCTGCTTCCTACTCTGCCTGAACTGCACCAAGAACACATGATGGGGGCCTCAGCAGGGGTCTCTCTCATCAAGGCCAGGCAGTATGTGTCCTCTTCCTACCTGAACCTTGATGAGAGACTTGGCAAGCTGTATGAAAATTTTGAACTGTGAGTGTCAGACCGGCAACCACTACAAGAAAAATGGCCCAAGACCTAGCCCAGGAATTGAAGAAAGACACTTGCAATTTTCAGAGGGAGATCATTTTTTTTTTTTTTGATATGGAGTCTCACTGTGTCGCCAGGCTGGAGTGCAGTGGCACCTTATTTGTTGTACAAAGTAAGGCCTTCTGACCTATTGTCAGGCACTAATATAAAAGCAAACACTTTTTTTTTTCTAGTGCCCTGGTTATTTGCCATAAAGGCAGTGAGTGCCTTGACTCACTGCAATGTCTGCCAGGGAGGTCATCTTCTATGAGAAAATGGTCCAGGAAGGCTGGATGGCCACTGTGTCCACTGAGAGAGTGCTGCAGGCACTCCAGAAAGAACATGACCACAATAGGCAGAAGTCAACTGACTGCAAGGCCAAGTTCTAGCCCTTTACCAGTGGCCCCTTGACTCCTAGGGCTCCACCCACATCCCACGGGGGCCTGGAAATGCCAAGGGGACCATGGCCTGCCACGGACCACCAGACAAAGGCGAGCCACAGTGTGAGAGCTTGGGTCCAGAGCACCTGCTGGTTTCATTCTCTTTTCCCTGTAGCCAGGTCCTGAATGGCCAGAAACTTGGCAGAATATGAGCCAGTACTGCTCCCTTTAAAGCACTTTTGATTTATCTTTTGTTAGTTTTGCTACTATTCATTAGTTGATGCCAAAATTCCTCTTACTGAAGTTTGATAGATAGCATTAGGATTATAAGGTACTATCTTTCTAATATTACCCTACAATTTAGGTAAGTACCAAAGTAAGACCTTCTGATCCATTGTGCGGTACTATTAAGTACGATTTAGGTTAGTACCACTAATCTTTTTGCTAAATTACCCTTTCACAATGAAGATGATGAGAAAAGAAAAATTAAACAAGATGCCTTACGAAGTAAGACTTTCTTCAGGCCCTCCTGCTGCAACCATCTACACTTCATGGTCTAAAACTGAGCTTAGAGCCATTGTAAAGGACTTCCCTGATTCAAGGGAAAATCCTCAAAAATGTACTGAGGAATTTAGAATTATCATAGGAGATTATGACCCAGGATTCCCTGACCTTTACCAATTTATTCACTTGACATTGGGGCCTGGCAGCACCTGAAAACGGATGGCAACAATAGAACTGGACAAACCTGAGGAGGATATTAAAGACCTTTCAAAAACCTCCTCATGAGAAGCACCAAAAGGAGCTAGAAAAAAAAATGATAAAGCCTTTTAGATTCAATTCCTAAGATTTTTACACAAAACACTTGATTGGCCCATCATACAATCTTGCAGACAAAAAAAAAAAAAAAAAAAAAAAAAAAGGAGGAATCAACATACAGCAGAGTATTTCCTGCAGGGATTGGAATGACATTAACTGCTCTATTTATAAATGGACTCTGTCTTGAGCTTAGCAGTTTAATTAAAAAACATAAACTGAGATAGGAAGTCACAGATATGATGGAATGCGTGACTGTGGCTGAACATTTTGTGAGGACTCCAGGACAAGAACAAACCTAAAAGGCTAACAAGCTTCTGTCTCTCCAATTACAACAGTTATAAGGGACAAAGCCAAAGAGACCTTATCATCCCTACTTTAAGTTCCAACCAAGAGGTCCTAGAACAAGAAATTTTTCACCCCAAGTTATCTGCCTTTATTGCAAATAACCAGAGCACTAGAAAAAAAAGATTGTCTGCTTTTATACTAGTACCTGACAATAGGTCAGAAGGTCTTACTTTGTACAACAAATACAGTGCAGTATATACTGCTCAGTTAATGGGTACACCAGGATCTCACAAATCACCACTAAAGAACTTACTCATGTAACCAAATACCACCTGGATCCCAATAACTTATGGAAAAATAAAATTAAAAAAAAGAATGAAATAAAAGTAAAAATGTTTATATGTCTTACTTTGTAAGGCATATCTTGTTTTTCTTTTTTCATCATCTTCACTGTGAAAGGGTAATTTAGGAATGGGCTCAGAGTATATAGGTAGAAATGGATAGAAAAAGGATAGTTGGAGTTGGTTTGGTCACTGTATAGCCCTTTTTGGTCATGTTCTTGGTCTCTTACTTAAACTTCTCATTTGCTCTTTTGCAAAAAAAAAATATATATATATATATATATTTTAAGTCAGCAATTTTTGATTTGGATAGTTTTTTAGATGCCTCCACATGCCAATTAAAGAATACATTCCATTGTGTTTGCAGGATTTTTTAAATCCTTTTCTCTTATGCCTCACAAATAAAGCATTTCATCCAATTTAAAACTTCTCTATTGTGGCCATATTAATTCTAAGTTTTCTCTAGTAAAGTTAACCCGTTTCTCTAAAAATACATAACATTCTGGGCTCATAATTTCTATACATAAAATGAACTAGAATCCCAGAAGGTGGAGCCCCAGACAACTTGGATTGAGATAACCCATTATCAAAAATGCACCTGCCTGAGGTTCAAGGCCTCTAAGTAAATCTAATCCAGTTAATTATCAAATCTAATCTAATCCTGGATAAAACGCATCTAAATATCACTCAAATAAATTCAGAGAGTGCAGAATACACATTAGTGGACTTCAGAATCTAAGAGAAAACTCACCCATGACCTGTAGTTTACAAACGAGAGAGCAGTGAGCAAAATTGGCTCTGGGGTCATCCCACCTGGTCCCCTGCTGTTCCTGGGGGCAACCAAAGTTTTACTTCAAATCTCACTTCTGATACCAGATCTGTTGAAATAAAAACTTTAGAGAAATTAAATTTAACAGAGTGTAATTGAACGAGACAAAAAACATGATTCATGAATCAGGCAGTCCCAAGAATCTGAACAGATTCAGAGAGACTCTGGGGCTGCCATGTGGTCAGAGGAGATTTATAGGCAGAAAAAAAGGAATGTGATGCACGAAAACCAGAAGTGAGGCACAGAGGCCGGGCACGGTGGATCACACCTCTAATCCCAGCACTTTCGGAGGCCAAGGCAGGTAGATCACTTGAGTTCAGGAGTTCAAAAGCAGCCTGGTTAGCATGGCAAAAAAATCTGTCTGTACTAAAAACACAAAAATTAACCAGGGGTGTTGATGGGTGCCTGAAATCCCAGCTACTCAGGAGGCTGAGGAAGGAGAACCACTTGAACCTAGAAGGCGGAGGTTGCAGCAAGCCGAGATCGTGCCACTGCACTCCAGCCTGGGCAACAGAGAGAGATTCAGCCTCAAAGGAAAAAAAAAGAAAAAGAAACAAGGCCCAGAAACAGCTGGATTGGTTACAGCTCGGCATTTGTCTTATTTGAAAACAATCTGAACCACTGGCCGCCTGTGTATGGTTGAAGTAGAGCTGCTGCGTTTGCTAAGACTTAGATCTTCTTACAGAACCACTTTCCTAAATTAGGTTTTCTGTTTGTTTACTTACTAAGTCAGGTTGTAGTTCATATGCAATAATTCAAGTGTATGAGTTTACAGACCAGATTTTAGTTTGATTTAACAAATGTAAAAATAAACATACATTCAATACAAACATGCATGTGTCGCCTGAGTGTTTGAGGAAGGAGAGAAACACTGTTATCTACCAGGATTAGAGCTGCACTTAAATCTCTTTCCAACATTGCTAACACTCTAGTGACATTTCCAGACCCCTGCAATTTCCCCCCTACAACTGGCTATATCCTATCACACAAACAAGATGCCTTACAAAGTAAGACCTTCAGCATTGTCTTGTGTTCCAACAAGCCAGACCCTGAGCAAAAATCAAGTGCCAGTAGTTTACCTGAAAGATATAGGAAACCTCTCTCAGGGAATAAGGATGTGACCACAAGGGGAGGGCAGCCCCAGAAGGCTATGTCATGAAGCCAGCTACCAACGGGTGTGATAAACAATTTAGAACACACTCCTACAATTCCTTTCCAGAAGCCAGGAGTCAAATGCTGCAGCCCATAGTTGAGAACTGCTGAGGGTGGAGAATGCATTGGTGAGTTTCTTGACACTTCCAAGACCTCAAGCTGAGTTGCCTTTGGTTTCAGAGAAAGTCCTCAAACAACAAGTTAGAGACACTGGCCATTGGAATATGACCTTCAGCCACTGATGTGGTATCCTAACACTTAGTCAGGCTGCTGTAACAAAATAGCATAGATTGGGCGGCTTAAACAATAGAAATTTGGTTGTTGTTTGTTTTTCACAGTTCTGGAGGCTGGAATTTGAAAGTCAGGATGCCAGCATGATTACTGGTTCCTGTTAAGGAATCTCTCCCTGGCTTATAGAAAGCCATCTTCTTGCTTGGTCCTCACTTGGCTGGGAGAGAAAGAGGAGGTAAGTGCCTTGAAGTTTCTTCTAATAAGGATATTAATCCCATCATGAGGGCCCAGCCTCATGACTTTATCTAAATCTAATTATCTCTCAAAGGACCTATCTCCAAAGACCATCACATTGGGAGTCAGGGCTTCAACATATACATTTTAGGGGGACACAATTTAGCCCATAGCATTAGTAAGATCATATCATATAAGATGATATTATATGACAATATAAAAGCAGGGCAGAGACTGTGAGCACATTTTCAAACCTAACTTGGTCACACAGAAACAGCCTATGATCTTGATCTACTAGCTTTCTGGTCTAACCACACACAGTCATAGGATACCAACCACTGCATCAAGGGCAGACTTGAAAACTGACCCTTTCTAAAACGATTACAGTCATGTTTTCTCCAGAATAGTTTACTCACAATTATTCAGAAGATAAACTGAATTAAGATGTTCCCAATTTCCTATGCAAAGGTAAACTTTAGAAGAATTAAGTGAAATTTTTGTAAAACTGTAATTAGTGGTGATCATTAAGTCTTATCCTAGAGTATTTTATAACAAAGCAAAACTAAATAAAATATGAATGAATATGGTTTAAATTGGAAAATCAGTCACTGTGTAATAGAAGCACCAAGTGGATTTGTAGATGGAAACTAAATGAGCTGGAAATGACAGAGTAATGCACTAGGGATGCTGTTCATCATGTAGCATGTTTCCTGTATCTGATGGACACCGAAGTGACCATCTTGTCAATATCTCAAAATGCCAGCATAGAAGAAAAATGTTAGAACTGAAATTCTTATTGTCCATGGTATTCCTTTAACTCTGATGACAGAAATTCTAGGGCATGAGTTATTTTTCCATGCATAAGTGTACTTACTATCTCCCTGCAATTAAGTTATAAGCCAAGCTCTTTAAGGATTAAGGTCATATCTCAATAGGTCATACCTTTCATTATTTAAACTATATAACTGTTTAAACATTTAAGCAATTAAGAAGAAATATTGATCACCCTTATTTCAACTAGGCTAGTACTATGTACATTTTTCCTGTCTTCCTTGACTATTCTCCTCCATACTCAAACAGTTTTATAGTTATCACAATAGCTTAAATATCATGGTAGGTTGCCAAGTTACTAGAGTATCTTCAAATATTTCATCAAGTTGACTTAACAATTTATATGACCATTTCCTTTTGCCCCTACCATTTTTAGTCTTTTCAAAATTTTTATATTACAAATAAATTGTCAAAAAGCTACTCCATGCTTTTATTTCATTTTAAATTCTGTCCACATGGTAAACTTCTTTCTAAGTGGGATGCATTTTCTATACCAGCATCAAAGTATGAAACTACTTTGTACACAGTAAGCACACAATAAATATTTGCTAGTAGCAGTGGAAAAATGATGACAAACATAAAAGTAGGCCAAACTAATTTGGTGAGCAAAATAAGACTGTGTTTACACAGGTAAATCGAGTTTAAAATCATGGCAATCACTTTGGGAGGCCCAGGCAGGTGGATCATGAGATCAAGAGATCAAGACCATCTTGGCTAACATGGTGAAACCCCGTCTCTACTAAAAATGCAAAAAAAATTAGCCAGGCTTTGTGGTACGTGCCTATAGTCCCGGTTACTTGGGAGGCTAAGGCAGGAGAATCGCTTAAACCCGGGAGGCAGAGGTTGCAGTGAGCCAAGATTGCGCCACTGCACTCCAGCCTGGGTGACAGAGCGAGACTCAGTCTCAAAAATAAACAAAACCAAAAAAAAACCATGGCAATTATTCAGATACTTTGATAAATGTAATGCTATAAATAAGGAAAAGGTAGTATGGTGGGCCTAAATTATTTATATTATTTTGAATTATTTTATATTATTTTATATTATTTAGCTGGGTTGTGAAAAGACTCCACCTCTTGTTATCTAAGCCTCTACTTCACTTTGCTAGAAGGAAACAAACAGTTTTAAAATCAGCTAACTGAAATAATTTTTTTCTCAAAGTGAAATACCACTTAAACGTGTTAGTACTTAACATTATTTAATTACACCATTCTGACACTAAAAGCAATAAAGTTTTATTTGAATTTCACACATAATTCATTTCCTTAATTTATTTAGTTAAGCATGTATTCATATCAACCATGTATGAGGTTCTTTACTAGGTATGCAAGATTCAAAATGAATATGGCATATGATTCTTGCCTGCAAGACTTGCTTTACAGTATATCTAACAGGCATAGAACAAATGTAACACTATTTGTTAATTGTTGTTCTTTAAAATTATGTTTTTATGTATAGTGCTATTTTGTGCCCAAGAATGAGGCAGCTTATGAACATTTATTCTTAGTTTGATTCCTTAGAAGTATTCAGTCTAACTGTAGTTGTCTGTCGCCTGTTTTTAATGACCTTACTTAGTTCACAAAAGGACCCATATCACCCCACCAACCACTGTTGCATCCAAAATCTTCTCCAAAGACCTGCTTTTATCTGTAATATACCTAATTTCTAGTAGTACCAATAACAACAGGAAAATGAAGATGAGATTCAAAGTAATTTGTACTATTAAATGAAATGCCAATGTTGGTGCTTATCTTGTAGACATCTGTCTAGAATTGGAATTAAAAGCTTACTATCTTAGGCCTCTGGAAATGAAAAGGACACTGATGAGTTTTGGCCATCAGTAAACTGACAATTTGAAAACAGCATAAAAATTGGCAGAAAAGAAAGAAAAAGCCTTTGAAAGGATGAAATATGAGATACTGGGTTGAGTTCAAACTGTAGTTTAGGGCTGCCTATGCCAGGAAAGTCCCTAAGAACGAATTCACGTCCGTTTTCCATCAATATAAGCAAAGGCAACAGACAATTCTTCACTCTTTTGTAATTCTCCAAGAGCCACAGGGATATGCTTCCCGAGTAAGTTAATTTTGGCAAATAACATAATCTAACCAAACACATTTTTGCTAAGAATAGTTTGTATCAGAAAAATACCAAAAAATATTATTGTAACCATGAAAATAATTTTCTTCTATGCATAATATGTATATGTGTGTGTATATACATACACACACGCCTATAACGCAAATGTCCTCAAGTCCTCCTACCTTTTAAGGTCACCTGTTTTGGCTGTTTTTGGTGTCTCAATAAGATGGCTTAATCGTGCATCCTATACAATAGAGAATCCAGCTCCCAAGAGTTTCAGAATTCAGTAGCTGAGATTCTTCATTCAATTACAATTAAAACTCATCCCTGATTTGCATTTCTCTGATGGCCAGTGATGATGAGCATTTTTTCATGTGTCTGTTGGCTGTATGAATGTCTTCTTTTGAGAAATGTCTGTTCAT
>NW_012101249.1:819932-820848 GCF_000951045.1 Mandrillus leucophaeus
AGCACAGCAACATGGCACAAGTATACATATGTAACAAACCTGCACGTTATGCACATGTACCCTAGAACTTAAACTATAATAATAATAATAATAATAAAAAAAAAGAAAAAAAAAAACAAAAACTCATCCCTTCAAGGAGGCTGCAACCTCCCTCAAATTCCCCCATTTCAAGAAGAGTTAACAAGACAAGCTAATTTAAGAGTACTTTAATAATGTCTGATCACTTCTGTTATTTCAGACTCTGATTATCAGAATAATAGACCGGCAGGGTACAAGGCAATAAGGCCACTAAGAAAACTATGTTTTGATGGGTAAATAGGCCCTCATAGCATCCTTCCAAATATAACTAGTAGGTGACTGCATAGTTCATCCAATTTTATCTTTTAAAAATCCTGTTTTGGCCAGGCATGGTGGCTCATGTCTGTGATTCCAGCAGTTTGGAAGGCTGAGATGGGAGGATCATTTGAGACCAGGAATTTGAGACCAGCCTGGGCAACAGGGCAAGACCCTATCTCTACAAAATATAAAATAACAAAAATCTTTTCTTTATTTGGGTTCTATTTGGTATCTAATTTAAAAAAAAAAAAAAGTCTGAAAGATATCAGAGGAAATAAATACCTTATCTACCAAGGAGCAAAGACAAGAATGACATCTGACTCATCCTCAGAAACCACACAAGCAGTAAGAGTAAAATATTTAGAGCATTGAGAGCAAAACAACTACCAAACTAGAATTCTGTACCCTGAAAAATTTTCTTTCAAAAGTGAAGGAGAAGGGCGTGGTGGCTCACGCCTATAATACCAGCACTTTGGGAGGCCGAGGCAGGCAGATCATGAGGTCAGGAGATCGAGACCATCCTGGCTAACACGGCGAAACCCTGTGTCTACTGAAAATACAAAAAAATTAGCCGGGCGTG
>NW_012101249.1:821148-830361 GCF_000951045.1 Mandrillus leucophaeus
CCTAGCAAAAAAGATGTTGAAAGAAGTTATTTAAAGAGAAGAAAAATAATATATGTCAGAAACTTGGATCAACATTTAAAAAAAAGAAAAGCACTGGAGAAAGAATAAGGTAAAATACAAACTTTTATTTTTCTTATTTTTAATTGAGTGAACAGATATCAGATTATTCAAAATAATAATGGAAACAATGTATCCAATTACATGTGTTTTTGTTTGTTTTATAAATTAAAATATATAACTATATTATATATAATGATATGCAAATATCTATATATAAGGATACATGTGCAATATAGCTATATATAAATAATCATAATTTTTATATACTTATATATTATTTATAAGTTATAATTATAATAACCATAATTACATATGTATGTGTATATATATACTTATGTATCCTTATGCATAAATAAAATGTATAAGTAAAATGAAAACAGTGATGATACAAGGGATGGAAGGGAGGAATTAGAATTATTCTGTTATTATAAGGCACTTACACTACCCACAAAGCAGTATATTTGTATTAGTTGTAAATGTATACTGTGAACTCATGGGCAACAACAAAAAAGTTTATATATATATAAATATAGATATATATATATATATAATGAGAAAGAAAAAAATGGAATCATGTGAAATACTCAATTAAAACCAAAATAAGCATAAAAACAGAAGACAAAAATAGGAACAAAGAATAATGGCAGTAAATATAAAACAGTAATGAAGACAGTAGATATTAATCTAACTATATCAATAATCACTCAACACTAACAATTGAAATATACCAATTAAAAGACAGAGATTGTCAGAGTGGATCAAAAAACAATACCCAAGTATGTGCTACCCATTTTAAATATAAAGACATATATTGATTAAAAATAAGTGGATGTGGAAAGATAAACCATGCTAACAGTAACGAAAAAAAAAATAGAAGTAGTTATATTAATTTCAGATACAGCAGATTTCAGAGCAAGGAAAGTTATCAGAGATAAGGCAGGGCATTGGCAAATCAAACTCAAAATGTATTTTAACAGTTACATACCAGGACCAAGTGGGATTTATCCAGTTATGCAAGGTTGAGGGAACATGTGAAAATCAATTAATATAATCCAATATCTCAACAGACTGAAGAAGAAAAGTGACATAACTATATCAATGGATACAGAAAAAGCATTTGACAAAACCTAACATCCATTCATGAAAAAACCTCTCAGTAAACTAGGACTTATCTAAAAAAAAAATGTACAGCTAGCATCCTGCTTAATGATGACAAACTAGAAGCTACTGATAACAATACAGACTGAGATCTTGCTAAGATCAGGAACAAGGCAAGAATGCTACATTTTGCCACTGCTTTTCCACATTGTACTGGAAATCCTAGCAAATGCAACAAGACAAGTAAAAGAAATAAAAGTTATACAGTTGGGAAGATAGAATTCAAACTGTTTTTTTTGGTTTTTGTTTTTTGGGTTTTTTTGACAGATGACATGATTATCTACGTAGAAAAGCAAAACCAAAACAAAAACAACAAAAACTTCTGGAACTAAAAAGTAATTATAACAAGTTTGCAGAATACAAGGTTAACATACAGAAGTCAATTGCTTTCCTATATGCCAACAGTGAACAAGTAGGATTTGATATTAAAAACACAATACCATTTACATTAGCCTCAAAAGATAAAATACTTAATTATAAATCTAACAAAATATGTACAAGACCTATATGAGGAAAACCATAAAATTCTAATAAAAGACATCAAAGAACTAAAAATGAATAGGAAGACAATATTGCCAAGAATAGTTCTTCCCAATGTGATCTAGAGATTCAATGCAAATTCAATCAAAATTCCAGCAAGTTGTTTTGTGGATATTGACAAACTGATTCTAAAGTTTATATATAGGTGAAAGATCAGAATAGCTAACAAAATATTGAAAAACAAGAATAAACTCAGACAAGTGACACTATCAGAATTCAAGACTTACTATAAAACCACACTAAAAAAGACCACGTGGCATGAACAAAACAACAGACAAATTGGTCAATGGAACAAAATAGAAGCACCCAGAAATACACCTACAGAACTATGGTCAACCGATCTTTGATAAAAAGTCAAAGGTAATACCATGGAGAAAATATAGGGTTGTTTTTTTGTTTTGTTTTTTGTTTTTTTCAGCAAATGATGCCAGATGAACCAGACATGCACATGTTTTAAAAAAAAGGATCTAGACACACAATTTCCACACTTCACAAAAATTAACTCAAAATAGATCATAAAGAGAAGGGTAAGATGTGAAACTACCGAACACCTAAAAGATAGCTTACGAGAAAATATAGATGACCTTGGGTTTGGCCATGACTTTTTAGAGACAATACAAAAGGCACAATCCATGAAAGAAAGAATTGCTAAGCTGAACTTCATTAAAATCAAAATTTTCTGTCCTGCAAAAGAAATTATCAAGAGAATGAGAAGACAAGTCACAGACTAAGAGAAAATATTCAAAAAAAACCATATCTGGTAAAGGACTATTTCCAAAATGTACAAAGGATGCTTAAAATTCAACAAAAAGAAAACAACCTGATTATTAACTGGGCCAAAGACTTAACTGACACCTTATCAAAGAAGACAGACAGATGATTAATAAGTATATTAAAAGATTTTCCATATCATATGTCATCAAGGAAATGCAAATTAAAACAACAAGGTGATATCACTACATGTCTATTAGAATGGCCAAAATCCAAACACTGAGACCACCAATGCTGGCAAGGATGTAGAGCAACAGGAAAACTCCTTCATTGCTAGTGGTAATGAAAACTGGTACAGCAATTTTAGAAGACGGTTTGGCAATTTCCTACAAAAATAAACATGCCATTACAGATGATCCAGCAATCATGCTCTTTGGTATTTAACCACAGTAGCTGGAAATTTATATTCACACAAAAACATACACATGGATATTTATAGCAACTTTGTTCATAATTGCCAAAACTTGGAAACCACCAAGTTGTCCTTCAGTAGAATGAGTAAATAAACTGTGGTATATCCAAACAATGAAACTTTATTCAGCACTAAAAAGCAATGAGTTTCCAAGCCATGAAGAGATACAGAGGAACTGTAAGTGCACATTCCTAAGTGAAAGAAGACAATCTGAAAAGGCTACATTCTATATGTTTCCAAGTATATGATATTCTGGATGATACAAAACTAAGGCAATGAAAACATCAGTGGTTTTTAGGTATTTGCAGGATTAATAGAACACAAAGTATTTTTATAGCAATGAAACTACTCTGTCTAATACTATAATGGTGGATGTACATCATTATAGATTTATCCAAACCCATGGAATATATAACACCAAGAGTGAAGCCTAATGGTAACTATGGACTCTGGGTGAAAATGACATTGTCGATATAGGTTTATCAATTACAATAAATGTGCTACCCTAGTGGGGGATGTTGATATTGGAGGAGGCTGTAGTTGTGTCAGGGATGAGAATTTATGGGAACTCTTTATGCCTTCTGCTCAGTTTTGCTGTAAACCTAAAACTGCTCTAAAGAATAAAGTTTGACTTTAAAAAATGCTGACAGGAAAAAAATAGAAAATGTTAACAGAAAGTAGAGTTGGTACTTGAGTGATGGCTCACAGCATGATGGAGAGAGAGTTCTTCAATGAAATAACATCAAGGTGCATCGATAACACTACAGACTGAGATGACCTGAATTACTCTTCTCACTATAAGCAACTAGGAGTTCTGGACAATTTACAAAAATGGTCTCTTAAAGGATTAATACAAAATACTAGTCAAGCCTGTAATCCCAGCACTTTGGAAGACCAAGGTGGGTGGATCACAAGGTCAGGAGATCGAAACCATCCTGGCTAACACGATGAAACCCCGTCTCTACTAAAAATACAAAAAATTAGCCAGGCGTGGTGGCAGGTGCCTGTAGTCCCAGCTACTCAGGAGGCTGAGGCAGGAGAATGGTGTGAACCCGGGAAGTGGAACTTGCAGTGAGCCGAGATTGCACCACTGCATTCCAATCTGGGTGACAGAGCGAGACTCTGTCTCAAAAAAAAAAAAAAAAAAAAAAACTAGTCAAATTCAAGATATAGAAAGGAAACTCTCAAGACTGAATCAAGTTAATGTATTTAATTTATGAGATGGGTTACTATTATTATCCTCATTTTACATGTGAATAAACTGGGGCACAGAAAAATTGGATAAATATCCCAAGGTGACCCTAATGTGTCTGCTGGGTATCAGAGCCAGGATTTGAACCCTGATATATTGGCTCAGAAGACTATACTTTTGAATGCTAACCAGTAAACCTCTCTCTAGCTAACTGGTAAAGCTATTCATTACACACACACACACACACACACACACACACACACACACACAAAACGAGATACTACTTCACATTCATTAGAATGGCTATTAGCAAAAAAAATAAGTGAACAAAAAAATAACAAGCGTTGGGGTGGTGGCAGGGTGTGGGGAAGGCGGAACCCTTTTTGTCTTGCTGGTGGTAGTGTAAAATGATGCAGCCAATGTGGAAAACAGCTTGGAGACTCCTTAAAAAGTTGAACATATACTTATCAATGATCCAACAATTCTACTTCTAGGCATATATACCCCCAAAGAATTGAAAGCAAGTACTCAAGCAGATGTTTGCATGTTTGATGTTCAAATACCATTATTTGTAGCATTATTGCTATTATGAATTATTGTAACATTATTCAAAAGTCTTGATGTGAAAACAACCTGTGTCTATCAGGTGAATGAAAAAGCAAAATGTGGTGAAAACATACCATGGAATATTACTCAGCGTTAAAAAGCAATGAGATTCTGATACTTGCTACAATATGAATGAACCTTGAAAACATTATGTGAAATGTAATAAGCCAGACACTGAAGAACAAATATCATACAATCATACTTATAGGATGTACCTAGCATAAGCAAATGCATACAGACAGAAAGTAGAATAGAGGTTACCAGGGGCTAAGGGAAGAAGGACCAGGGAGTTATTGTTTAAGAAGTACAGTATTTCTTTTTGGAATAATGAAAATGTTTGGGAATAGATACTGGTGATGGCTGCACAACATTGTGAATGTACTTAATGCTACTGAAAAATAGTTTTAAGTGTTTTTTCAAGTTACCGGAAAAAAGTGGTTAAAATGATAAATTGTATGTTGTATTAGTCCATTTTCACAATGCTATAAAGACATACCCTAGATGGGGTAATTTATAAAGGAAAGAGATTTAGTTGATTCACAGTTTTGCATGGCTGGGAAGGCCTCAGGAAACTTATAACCACGGTGGAAGAGGAAGCAGGCACATCTTACATGGCAGCAGGTGAGAGAGACAGAGAGCAAGAACAGGAAAACCTGCCTTATAAAACCATCAGATTTCTTGAGAATTGACTCACGATCAGGAGAACAGCATGAGGGAAAACATTCCCATGGTCCAACCACCTCCCACCTGGTTCCTCTCTCAACATATGAGAAATATGGGAATTACCATTGGAGATAAGATTTGGGTGGGGACACAGAGCCAAACCATATCATATGTTATGTATATTTGACCACAATGAATGAAAAGAAAATTAATAAACAAAATCACAAGAGTTTTGAATAGTTAACAAAGTTACTGTTTTGTTCTTCTGAAACGTAGGTAATTCATCTTGCTCAATATACTAGATTTAAAATGAGCATATTCTAAAATTTGTAAAGTACTATCTAAGTGAGGATTGGGATTTCCTGTAGTTTTTTATTGCCTAATATTGCTTATTTGCCTGTTTGATAATGGAAGTGTGGGTGAGAGGAGATCTCCAGTGTAAATGGAGAATAACTTATATCCTTAAATAAAAATACACCACCACAACCCAACTCAAGCTGGAATAAATAGTTAAATTTATTTAACTAATAAATAGTATTTCTCACCCTGGGTCACTGGAAAGTGCAGAGATGGGCAGAAGCCAGAGTCAGGGCCAGCAGGGCCAGTTCAATTTGGTTCTGCTGCTGGGATTCCCCTGAGGCTCCCCCTCTTTGTGTATACCTGAGGCTCATGATGAGTGAGACAGCAGCCTCAGCCTCACATCTGCATCCCAGAACAGACAGAAAGAGGAAGATTCTGTCCCAGAAGGCTCTGACAAATCTGTCTTTGAAGCTTATTGTTTCAGCTTAAATCACAAAACCACTCCAATCCCTGACCAAGAGGGTATCATAAATCAACCAGCCGAAGCTACCTGATCCCGAATCTATCAGTGTGGCAAGAATGATCAAATTGCCCTGTTGGCATAGATTAGTAAGGCCCTCTCCTCTAATGCTGGGGTCACCCCCATGTTACCTGACTATTACATACAGGGAAAAGGATAGAATGGATGCTGGGAAACACCCACAATGACACATGAAATTCTTCATTTCAGACATTGGAGAAAGAACACAGTCACCATAGTCCAATATCTCTGCTTTAAGGGGGGAAAAAAAGCATTTATCAAGTAACTACCATGTTCTCTTTCTAGGCATTAATGATATATATATGAACAAGATGGACACAGTGCAGTCCAACGGGAGGATAAGACATTAAACAAAATTATACCAGTAAATGATTAGTTCCATTTAAATAAATGTTAAGGAAGGCAACCAGGATAGTGTAAAAGCTTATAAATGATAAAACTGAGATGTTCTGGACATCTTTCCTGAGGCAATGATTTTAAACTGAGCCCTGCAGAATACAGCAAATAGCCTTTGTGGAAAAGACTCAAAGAACCACAAGAGCCTGGCTCATTCCAATACCAAAAAATGACCACAGTGTAGATTGGGAGGGGGAGTTATGATGGTTAATATTGAGTGTTCACTTGACTGGATTGAAGGATGCAAAGTACTGTTCCTGGGTGTGTCTGTGAGTGTGTTGCCAAAGGAGATTAACATTTGAGTCAGGGAACTGGGAAAGGCAGACCCACCCTCAATCTGGGTGGGCTCCATCTAATCAGCTGCCAGTGCAGCAAGAATAAAAGCAGGCAGAAGAATGTGGAACAACTAGACCGGTTGAGTCTTTTGGCTTACATCTTTCTCCCATGCTGGATGTTTCCTGCCCTCAAACATTGGACTGCAAGTTCTTCAGCTTTGGGACTCGGACTGGCTTCCTTGCTCCTCAGCTTGCAGACGGCCTTGTGATCATGTGAGTCAATTCTCCTTAATAAACTCTCCTTTATATATACATCTATCCTATTAGTTTTGTCCAGCTGGAGAACCCTAATACAGGAGTCTATCTATAATGTACCTTCTAAGCACTCAACAGTTTTTCCTTCACAGCTGCAGTCTGTTACTATTTATTGATTTATGGAATTTTATTTAATATCCATCTTTTTCATAATCACTTATGAAAAATATAGTGAGTCCCTTGTAAGGTAGGGACTTTTTCTGTGTTGCTCACCAACAACACATAGATTAGCATGTAAACCTGACACAAACTAGGTGTTCTCCAAATGTTTACGGAAGCAAAGGAGGGAAGAATGGAGGGAGGGAAGGAACCGGAAAGCACTGGGATTTGAGGTTTCAGCATTTGCAACACATTTTGACACAATAGCCACTGCATGCAATAGCCAAATAATTAAAATTTAAAAAGATGCAAAATCAAGTAAAAGATGCAAAATCAAGTAAAATCACCAACTGGGACATTTTGCAAACATGGGAAGATCCCATACAGTTACTGACACAGCACCTTTGCCTCAAACCCAGGCTCTCATGAATGGCATACACTCCTGTCCACATCCAGCATTCCTTACCCAGCTCACATTTAGAAAGTGACTCCTGATTGCTGTCAGTTTTAATTTTTTACACTTTATTTATTTATTTGAGATGGAATTTTGCTCTTGTTGCCCAGGTTGGAGTGCAATGGCATGACTTCGGCTCACTGCAACCTCCTCCTCCCAGGTTCAAGAGATTCTCCTGCCTCAGCCTCCCAAGTAGCTGGGATTACAGGTGTGCACCACCAGGCCTAGAAAACTTTTTTTTTCTTCTAATTTTAGTAGAGACGGGATTTCACCATGTTGGTCAGGCTGGTCTTGAACTCCTGACTTCAAGTGATCCACCCACCTTGGCCTCCCAAAGTGCTGGGATTACAAGTGTGAGTCACCGCGCCCAGCCAATTTTTCACACTTTTAAAAGGAAACTTCTCAAGAGAGAGACACAGTCAAACGAATAATAAATCAAATCTCAAGAAGAGTATCTCACAACTAAAGCATAGAACTCTTAAGGTAAGATAGAAATGTAGTAAATTTATATTAAGGAAGCTAGTCAGAGGAATTTTAGCAAAGGACCCTAGCCAGAAGACCTCTGTGACTGATCTGTGATTGATCTGTGATCACAGCATCACATTTGAGAATTCCCACAATTTTCTGGTGCTAATTCTGTAATACTTTGACTCTAGTTTAACTTGTCATAATTTAAATATCTCATTAGGTTTTAGGTGTTTTTTTAAATACCCAAATGGACTTCTCAGTGGATTTTTAATAAATGTATACCAAGTAATGTCCATTCTACATTTGTGACACTTTTTCTTTCTTTCTTTTTTTGAGACGGAATCTTGCTCTGTCGCCCAAGCTGGAGTGCCATGGTGCGATCTTGGCTCACTGCAACCTCCAACTCCTGGTCTCAAGCGAGTCTCATCTTTCAGCCTCCCAGGTAGCTGGGCTTTCAGGCACACATCACCACACCCTGTTAATTTTTGCATTTTTAGTAGAGATGGGGTTTGACCACATTGACCAGGCTGGTCTCAAACTCCTTACCTCAGGTGGTCTGCCCTCCTCGGCCACCCTAAGTGCTGGGACTGTGACACTTTTTCTTACAGTACCTAAAAGAAAGGATTCATTCTGAGAGATTATATCATTTTTCATTTCAGGAGAGCTGTGAAATGCAACTCAGAATAAATTTCTCCTTTCTTTTCAATTCCAGGTATATTATCTTAATACTTGCCTCCATTCCTGCCCCAAAGAATATCTAGCTCAATAGTTTTTTTTTAAAGGCAATAAATTCATGTATCCATAGCCCCTCAAAGAGTCCACGCATTTCTGGGAAAAAAAAAATAGGGAGGGCGGAGCAAGATGGCCGAATAGGAACAGCTCCAGTCTCCAACTCCCAGTGCGAGCTACACAGAAGACCGGTGATTTCTGCATTTTCAACTGAGGTAGTGGGTTCATCTCACT
>NW_012101249.1:836051-888891 GCF_000951045.1 Mandrillus leucophaeus
TAGGGACATGGATGCAGCTGGAAACCATCATTCTTAGCAAACTATCACAAGAACAGAAAACCAAACACCGCATGTTCTCACTCATAGGTGGGAACTGAAAAATGAGATCACTTGGACTCAGGAAGGGGAACATCACACACCGGGGCCTATCATGGGGAGGGGAGAGGGGGGAGGGACTGCATTGGGAGTTATATCTGATGTAAATGACGAGTTGATGGGTGCAGCACACCAACATGGCACAAGTATACATATGTAACAAACCTGCACGTTATGCACATGTACCCTACAACTTAAAGTATAATAATAATAAATAAATTAAAAAAAAAAAAGAAGGAGTCCATGCTAAGACTTAGGCCCTAGTTTAACATAGAAACTATTGCAAGAAGTTAAATAAAATTAACTGGTTGGCAAATCTTATAAGAAATCTGCCAGCATTCAGCGTGGATTGGGAAACTAAGGAGTAGGGTGGGGATCTAGATCTTGGTACCTCATCTAAACTTAGTAAATATTTGATAAATTAATTGATGACAGCCAATTTAGAGGTCAGGCAGAAGACAATTCACCCTATAAGCAGATTTCCCATAAGTGATTTGGTTGATGGAGTTAAAACAGGAGAGAGAGAGAGACTTATAATACTGGCAGTAGGCCAAAAGTCAAAGAAAAAGATTTGGACCCATTTCAAGGTACTACTACAAAATACAAAGAGTTGAAACAGAAAGGATTCACATAAAAGAAACATAGGTTATTCATGGCAGTGAATGTAGGGAACCGTTGAAACAAGGGGTAACTTCCAAGACTAAGAATGTTTTAATTCAAATACAGAGGTAGGTCATAAGAGGGTGAAAGCATGTCAGGCCAATTTAGGCACAGAGGAACAGGTTGAAGGCATTATGGTCTGTTAAGAAGGATATGGGAAGTGGAAATTTCGGCTTCCAGTTCTGCCCTGCCTTCCATTTGCTCTCCATTTCTGTTTTATTTCTATCCCTACGCTTCGTCTTGCTTGGTTTTTCCCTTTCCCTTACAACATTAAAACTCTAGTTACATCCATGTTATCATTTAGTGTATGTATTAAACATGTTATTTACTTCTGAAGAGTAAAAATAGTTTCAATGTTGTGTATATCATTGTACATTTCAAAAAAATATTTTTCAGTTGGGCATGGTGACTCACACCTGTAATCCCAACCCTTTGGGAGGCTGAGGTAAGAGGATTGCCTGAGCCTGGGAGTTCAAGACAAGCCTAGGCAACATAAGCAGATCCCATCCCTATAAAAAACATTAAATAATTAGCCAGGTATGGTGGCACTTGGCTGTAGTCCAAGCTACTTGGGAGAGTTAGATGGGAGGATTGATTGAGCCCAGGAGGTCAAGCGAGCGGTTGACTGTGTCACAGCACTCCAGCCTGGGTGACAGAGTGAGACCCTGTCTTAAAAAAAATAAATGAATAATTTTTCAAGTATAGGACATTACCCTACATATTACTTTTATTCTTTGGATACGTGACTCTCAATAGTCATTATTTTCTACCTTTCTTTTCTAAGCAATTATGATGAATTTCATGTATAATCATTTTTATGATCACATTTTCTTGTAGCCCCAAAAGAAAGACCTTCTGAATCAATATAAAACATATAGAACTGTATTATTTCTAAGAAGAGTCTAAAACTCTAGAAATTTCTCTTAAAATAACATTTTGTATTAATACATTCTTGGAAATTTTGATTATAAGCATTTATAACTAAAAGTACTATAATCCTTTATTTAAAATAGAGGATTAAAAAATATTTTGTATAAAAACTACACCCACCTAAACTTAATTAATTTGAACACTTCCCAATGTGTAAAAGTGAAAAACATCATGTAATTACAAAATCAGTAATATTAGGTAAGTTCTAAACCTGTCCAGAGTGCCAAAGTCCCAATTTAGAAGAAAGTTAAAAAACTGTTGAACTGTTATGATTTTTCAAGTACAGATATCGTACTGGACATTTATTGGGTTCTAGCTACTCACAGTCATTTCACTTTCTTTGATAATAACAACTGAATTTCCTTTCGTGGAGTTATTTCTTCTCTATTTTGATATTGTCAGAAGGAATTTTAAACAATGTATCTTGCCATCCCTTAGACAAAGGGTGGGAATTTAAATCCAGAAGGGACAATGTGATACTCTATCTCTGTATTTTGAATCTTGAGAAGTGTTAAGAAAAGACTGAAGCTGGTCAAAACTTATTTATAACAGCTGTGGTGACCAGAGCAGACTGTTCCTACCTGGTCTAATTTATAGTTGCTGCTACTAGCTCTTCTAGTCTCCATTCATTGCCAAACCCAGTTCTTCAAACTTTCCATCAATTTGTGAGCTTTGATTTTCTTTATTCGGTTCTTAAGTTTGTTTGTCAGTCTTTCTTTCTTTCTCTCTTTTTTTTTTTTTTTTTAGGTTTGCCAAGTTTGTTTCTGTTGCTTGCAATTGAAACAGGCCTGTTTGAACCAACACTTGAAAATAGATATTTCTGTGGATTATAATGATAATAATGAAATCATCATTTACTAAGAGGAAACACAGAAATTAATCAAAAAAATCTTACGCCTATACCATGATCAAAGTATGATATTGGTTAGGAAACCCAGAGTGACCACAGAAGTCAGAAGCAGCTTATAAAGGAAGAACAAAGTCCTAGATAGCGAGAAACAAGCGACTCAAGTCATAGACTGCAGGATGAGGAAGACCAGGCGCCACATGAAATCAATGGGGCTTAAGGAACTCGAAATTGCCTGTAGGAGCAATACTCTGGAAAAGTATTATAGCTCAATCATTTCTAAACTCCAAAACACCTAAAGGGTGTTAAAAGAGATTCAGTTTTAAAAATCCAATGTCATTACCATTTTACTTTTCAAGTTTAAAATTTTTCAGACTGTCTATAAACTTCATAAAAGTAGCAATGTGATTTTGAATTCATTGCAAGGAAAAATAGAAATATACATATGCCAAATTCATCTTTATCATAATACATTTGCTCTTTAGGTACCTATAAGAAACTTACAGTCAACTATTGATAACCTTTACGTTTGCAGTAGCATAGACAGTCACAGCAGTCACAGTAATCGAGGTCAATATTCTTTTTTTCTTTCAACAGTTTTTTTTTTTTAAGATACCAATTAATGTGATTTGCTTTTCCTGATTTTTGATGATCCACTTTTACTAAAGAGAGCAAGGGACATTCAAGAAAGGAACAACAAAATGGAAGAAGCATGAAAAATTCACAAACTGTACAACCATCTGCTCCAAATTGAGGGTTGCCTATAAAGTGGCACTCAGTTGTAGAGGAAGAAAAATTAAACAGAAAAGGGAATTATTCAAATAATCATGTAGTTGCTATGGCCACATAGCTGTGATGACCATATGGCATTGTCTCCTACTTATACAGAAGTCTCTGAACAAATAATACAACCAAGTATTTAGCTCCGGTTGAAGATTAAGTCCTTATTATGGAATGACAGAAATGTCGAGATTCCTCTTTTTGGTTGTATGAGTCTGGCTTTGTAAAGTTAAAGATTCTGAAAACTATTTTTATTGTTTTGCTGATCCAATTTAGCTAGAACAGAAGTTCAATTGTCATCCTATCTCAATCTTACAGTCTTAAAGAAAATTTCTTCAAAAATATTACATCAGCTGCTTTCTGAAATTAAAACATGTTTTCTTATGAGACAACATAATCTTGAAAAGGTAATGAGAGGGCACTTCTACCCAAGCAGAAGAACAGATGAGGACTATTTGCGCCCTACATCCACAGGGATGACATTTAGACAATGTGTTGAAAAGTAATTGAACAAAAATGGAAACAAGTAGGCCTTTTATTTCAGAACCTTTCCCTCAAAAATGGTCTGGAGAAGGAAGTAAGACAGAAAAGCCAATAGTCATTCAAAGATATTGATGCATAACAAAACTGTGAAATATTTTTATTCACAGAAGCATCTAGTTTTTTTCTCCTAAAATGAAAATCATTCTTAACCTTACACAGATATCTATGGCACAGATTTTTTAAATATTTCAGTTGAGAAATTATTGTAGCAAAATTCAAATTCTTCTGATTTCTGTCTTTCAACACATCCCAAAAGGTGTTATGTTATCTTACAGTGTCTTAGATGTTCCCTCCAGATTGAAATTCTAAGGTCTTTTCTTTTTATTAACAAAAAACTCCCACCAACAGAGAAAACTACATTTATTCTTATATTCTAGTTTGGTGGGGAAAAGCCCCCAGGTCTGATTAAGTTGAATGTTTCCTTTGAAGATATCCAAATCAATGCAATCCGCAGAAAAGAAATTCATCACTGATTTCATTATTCTAGAGCAGAGATCACCAAGCTCTTACTGTACATGGTCAGAGAGGAAGTATTTTAGACATCGTAAGCCACGCAGTCTCAGTCATAGCTACGCAATTTTGCTGTTTTCATATGAAAGCAGCCATAGACAGTATGGAAAAGAATGGATTTGGCTATGTTCCAATAGAACTTTACTTATAAAAATAGATGGGAGGCTGGATTCGACTCCCAAACCACAGCGTGTCAATCCCTGTCCTAGAGTATGACAGTGTTACAACACCCATCAAACCACGTTGAACTGGATATTCGCCATTTAAATAAGTTGAGCAGAATATTTCCAAGAGAAGAACCAATAGAATATACTATTCAATAATTTCACCTTTTTTCTTCCAATAAAGAGGTCACCTATTTTCTTTCAATAAAGGGGTAAACTCTTACTTTTTAGGCTGGCTAGCTCCAAGTTATCTTTATTAGGATAAATTATTTCTTTCAGGTGGACTAAGGCAAGATTTCTGCCCTTAAAATTAAGTCTGATGGATAAAGTATTATATATTATATATATACTAAATGTAAATATATATAACATAATATTCCATTGCATGTATATATATGTATATACATATATGTGTATATATATACACACGCACATACATACATATAGTCTGATGGATAAATTTTTATATATCACAATATATAAATACATATGTATAATATTCTATTGTGTGTGTGTATATATATATACACACACGCATATATTTTTTAATAGATATTTTTCTCTTTTTAATATTCTTTCCAGAAGTGACCAGTGTTGCTGAGTGACACTCAAGTAACTGATGGCTTTTCCTGTGCAGCTGGTTTCTCAGGACTGTTCAGGTAGAGTTGGAAGCTGATGCAAAAAGAGCATTATTGGTTTGTTCACAGTCTCCGCATTAGCATAGGAGGCTGCTGTGGCATTCGTGGGCATTGAAACAGCTGCTTGAATCTGAGCATGAGGAGGAATAAGGATGGTAGCCAGAGGTAGATTACCTGGCAGTTCTTGAGTGGTGAAGTTGGAGAATGCAGGTGTGTCTCGCCCATTTGGTAGTTTGACATTTGGATCCTGTAATTCATCAAAAAATGAATGTGCACAAGCTTCCAGTGGTGTCAGTCAAGAGTTCGTGTATACTCCAGCAGACGGCTACACGGTGCCATTGCCTCCAGTGCAGTTCAGGGTCAGAAGACTATATAGTCCAAGGATGTGCCTTAATTTGAGGGAATTTAAATTCTGTGTAGTTTGAGTTCACTTCTCTAATTTGCTCCCTTGTTGGAGTTCCCAGGGCCTTGATTATTACATATGTATATACAGAACACACACACAATGGAATACTATTTGGCAATAAAAAGGAATGAAGCATTGAAACATACTACAAGTTGTCTGATCCTCAAAAACATTATACTAAGTAAACGAAGCCAGATGCAAGATATATATTGCAGGAATCTTATTATATGAAATATCCAAAACAGACACATCTATAGAGAAAGAAAGTAGATCAGTGGTTGCCATATTATGGGGCAAAGGGGATAATGGGGAACATAATGGGTATAAGGTGTTCTTGGGAGGTGATGAAATAATTTTGGAACTAGAGATGATGGTTGCACAACATTGTGAATGCAGTCCCTGAAATTGTACACCGAAATTGTACACTTGAAATGGAATTTAATGTGTACAATTGGAATTTAAAGTATACAATTGCCCTGGAATTGTACATTTAAATGGCTAATTGTATGTTATATGAATTTCACCTCAATTATTTTTAAAATACCTGTTGCCTAAGTCTGTCTTTTAGCTTAAAAATTTTGAGCCTATGCAATGCAAATATTCCTTGTAGCAGTGCTCTTATAATTTATTTATAATGTCATTCTTTAAATAAATGTATACTGTGTTCTCTCACAGACTTGGCACTGGAGACACGGTGGTAACAGACACTACCTTTGCTCTTCAAAGCTCCTTCAAATTCTTTAATTCTGAAAATAAATGAAAATAATTTTTCAAAAAGAGATTATTATAAGAAACAGGTAGTGATCTTGCTGATTTCAACAAGAATGGAAGAAATGGTATGTACTGGTGTAAAATATTTAAAAATATTTAGCAGGGGAAATTACCAGGTCTTAGTCAGTGTTGGTATATGGTTATAGAACAGGATAATAAATGAGACCTTTTCTCTTTTCTGGCTCTACCTTCTCCCCCACATTGATTAGACTCTAACCAATATGGCTTTCACCAGAAATTCCCAACTCCAGCCCCCTCTAATTGTCAAGGTGAGGAATGGAAAATTCCCAACTCCAGTTCCTTTTAGTCTTTCTAACTCTCCTAAAAGGGGAAGAGGTATAGAAGGCTGAGAAGCACTTGTGAAAGTCACAGCCTGGAGAAACAAGCTCACCAAAAGAATGAGACCTAATCGCAGAATGATAGAATGTTCTCCCCGCCCCCACACCTTGCCAACACATCAATCAGCTACAACTGAGATTATAGCTAAAAGCACTGGAAACCTCAAACCCTATTTAAGAAGCAGTTTCTAGGGGAACCCAAAGACAACAAAGGAGACAATAATAAAGACACCAGAGGAAATTTTACTTTCTCTGACCTACAACTACAGCAAACAGTAGACACACCTCAACTTCTAGCTAGATAAATAGAAAAGCTTAGGCTAAAAGCCTACTGACTGCAGATCAATTTAATGAAATAAAGTGTGAAGACAAGATTAGAGAAAAAAGAAAGAAAAGGAATGAACAAAGCCTCTAAGAAATACAGGACTATGTGAAAAGATCAAACCTACGTTTGATTGGTGTACCTAAAAGTGACAGGGAGAATGTAACCAAGTTGGAAAACACACTTCAGGATATTATCCAAGAGAACTTTCCCAACCTAGCAAGAAAGGCCAACATCCCAATTGAGGAAATACAGAGAACACCACAAAAATACTACTCGAGAAGAGCAACCCCAAGACACATAACCGTCAGATTCACCAAGGTTGAAATGAAGGAAAAAATCTTAAGGGCAGCCAGAGAGAAACATCAGGTTACCCTCAAAGGGAAGTCCATCAGACTAACAGCAGATCTCTCTGCAGAAACCCTGCAAGCCAGAAGAGAATGGGGGCCAACATTCAACATTCTTAAAGAAAATAATTTTCAACCCAGAATTTCATATCCAGCCAAACTAAGCTTCATAAGTGAAGGAGAAATAAAATCCTTTACAGAAAAGGAAATGCTGAGGGATTTTGTCACCACCAGGTCTCCCTTACAAGAGCTCCTGAAGGAAGCACTAAATATGAAAAAGATAAATTGGTACCAGCCACTGCAAAAACAAACCAAAATGTAAAGACCATCAACACTATAAAGAAACTGCATCAACTAATGGGCAAAGTAGCCAGCTAGCATCATAATGACAGGATCAAATTCACACATAACAATGTTAACATTAAATGTAGAAGGCACAGACTGGCAAATTGGATAAAGAGTCAAGACCCATCGGTGTACTATATTCAGGAGACCCGTTTCAAACGCAAAGACACATGCTAAAAATAAAGGGATAAAGAGAAGATTTACCAAGCAAATGGAAAGCAAAAAAAAAAAAAAAAAAAAGGCAGGGGTTGCAATTCTGATCTCTGATAAAACAGACTTTAAACCAACAAAGATCAAAAAACACAAAGGTCATCACATAATGGTAAAGGGATCAATGCAACTAGAAGAGCTAACTATCCTAAATATATGTGCACCCAATACAGGAGCACCCAGATGCATAAGGCAAGTTCTTAGAGACCTACAAAGAGACTTAGACTCCTACGCAATAATAGTGAGAGACTTTAACACCCCACTGTCAGTATTAGATCAGTAAGACAGAAAATTAACAAGAATATTCAGGACTTGAACTCAGCTTTGCACCAAGCAGACCTAATAGACGTCTACAGAACTCTCCATCCCAAATCAACAGAATATACATTTTTATCAGAACCACACAGCATTTATTCTAAAATCAAACACATAATTGCAAGTAAAACACTCCTCAGCACAAGCAAAAGGACAGAAGTCATAACAAACAGTTTCTCAGACCACAGTGCAATCGAATTAGACTTCAGAATTAACAAACTCGCTCAAAACTGCACAACTACATGGAAACTGAATAACCTGCTCCTGAATGACTACTGGGTAAATAACAAAATGAAGGCAGAAATAAATAAGTTCTTTAAAACCAATGAGAACAAAGACACAACATACCAGAATCTCTGGGACACAGCTAAAGCAATGTTTACAGGGAAATTTACACCACTAAATGCCTAGGGAAAGATCTAAAATTGACACCTTAACATCACTATTAAAAGAACTAGAGAATCAAGAGTAAACAAATTCAAAAGCTGGCAGAAGAAAAGAAATAACTAAGATCAGAGCAGAACTGAAGGAGACAGAGACACGAAAAACACTTCAAAAAATCAATAAATCGAGGAGCTAGTTTTCTGAAAAGATTAACAAATAGATAGACTGCTAGTCAGACTATAAAGAAGAAAAGATGGAAGAATCAAATAGACACAATAAAAAGTGATAAAGGGGATATCACCACTGATCCCACAACAATACAAATGACCATCAGGGAATACTATAAACACCCCTACGCAATTAAACTAGAAAATCTAGAAGAAATGGATAAATTCCTGGTCACATACACCCTCCCAAGACTAAACCAGGAAGAAGTCAAATCCCTGAATAGGCCAATAGCAAGATCTGAAATTGAGGCAGTAATTAATAGCCTACCAACCAAAAAAGTCCAGAACCAGATGGATCCACAGCCAAATTCTACCAGAGATAAAAAGAGGAGCTGGTACCATTCCTTCTGAAACTATTTCAAACAATAGAAAAAGAGAGACTCCTTCCTAATTCATTTTATGAGGCCAGCATCATTCTGATACCAAAACCTGGCAGAGACACAATTAAAAAAATAAAATTTCAGGCTAATATCCCTGACAAACATTGATGTGAAAATCCTCAATAAAATACTGCCAAACCAAATCCAGCAGTACATCAAAAAGCTTATCCACCATGATCAAGTCGGCTTCATCCCTGGGATGCAAGGTTGGCTCAACATATGCAAATCAATAAACATAATTCATCACATAAACAGAACCATTGACAAAAAACACACGATTATCTCAATAGATGCAGAAAGGGCCTTCAATAAAATTCAATGTCCCTTCATGCTAAAAAACACTTAATAAACTAGGTATGGATGGAACATATCTCAAAATAATAAGAATTATTTATGACAAACCCATGGCCAATATCATACTGAATGGCCAAAAGCTGGAAGCATTCCCTTTGAAATCCGGCAAAAGAAAAGGATGCCCTCTCTCACCACTCCTATTCAACATAGTATTGGAAGTTGTGGCCAAGGCAATCATGCAAGAGAAAGAAATAAAGCATATTCAAATAGAAGAAAGTAAGTCAAATTATCTCTATTTGCAGATGACATGATGGTGTATCTAGAAAACCCCATCATCTCAGTCAAAAATTCCTTGAGCTGATAAGCACTTCAACAAAGTCTCAGGATACAAAATCAATGTGCAAAAATCACAAGCATTCCTATACACCAGTAATAGACAAACAGCCAAATAATGAGCAAACTCCCATTCACAATTGCCTCAAATAGAATAAAATACCTAGACATCCAACTTACAAGGGATATGAAGGACCTCTTCAAGGAGAACTACAAACCACTCCTCAAGGAAATAAGAGAGGACACAAACAGATGGGAAAACATTCCATGCTCATGGATAGGAAGAATCAATATCATAAAAATGGCCATACTGTCCAAAATAATTTATAGGTTCAATGCTATTCCCATCAAGCTACCATTGACTTTCTTCATAGAATTAGAAAAAACTACTTTAAATTTCATTTGGAACCAAAAAGAGCCTATATAGCCAAGACAATCCTAAGCAAAAAGAACAAAGCTAGAGGCATCATGCTACCTGACTTCAAACTATACTACAAGGCTACAGTAACCAAAACAGATAAACAGATATATAGACCAATGGAACAGAACAGAGGCCTCAGAAATCACACCACACGTCTACAACCATCTATTCTTTGACAAACCTGACAAACACAAGCAATGGAGAAAGGATTTCCTATTTAATAAATGATGTTGGGAAAACCGGCTAGCCATAGGCAGAAAACTGAAATTGGACCCCTTCCTTGCACCTTATACAAAAATTAAGTCAAGATGGATTAAAGATTTAAATGTAAGACCTAAAACCATAAAAACCCTGGAAGAAAACCTAGGCGATACCATTCAGGACATAGGCGTGGGCAAAGACTTCATGACTAAAACACCAAAAGCAATAACAACAAAAGCCAAAATAGACAAATGGAATCTAATTAAACTAAAGACCTTCTTCACAGGAAAAGGAACTATGATCAGAGTGAACAGTCACCCTACAGAATGGGAGATAATTTTTGCAATCTATCCATCTGACAAAGGACTAATATCCAGAATCTACAAGGAACTTAACTTTACAAGAAAAAAGCAACCCCATCAAAAAGTGGGCAAAATATGAACAAACACTTTCCAAAAGAAGACATTTATCCGGCCAACAAATACATGAAAAAAAGTTCATCATCGCTGGTTATTAGAGAAATGCAAATCAAAACCATAATGAGATGCCATCTCACACCAGTTAGAATGGTGATCATTAAAAAGACAGGAAACAACAGATGCTGGAGCAGATGTAAAGAAATAGGAACACTTTTACACTGTTGGTGGGAGTGTAAATTAGTTCAACCATTGTGGAAGACAGTGCAATGATTCCTCCAGGAAATACCGTTTGACCCAGCAATCCCATTACTGGGTATATACCCAAAGGATTACAAATCATTCTACTATAAAGGCACATCTACACGTATGTTTATTGCAACTCTATTCACAATAGCAAAGACTTGGCACCAATCCAAATGACCATTAATGTTAGACTGGATAAATAAAATGTAGCATATATACACCATGCAATACTCTGCAGCCATAAAAAAGAATGAGTTCATGTCCTTTGCAGGGACATAGATGAAGTTGGAAACCATCATTCTCAGCAAACTAACACAAAAACAGAAAACCAAACACCACATGTTCTCATACATAAGTGGGAGCTGAACAATGATAACACATGCACACAGAGAGGGAAATGTCACACACCAGGGCCTGTCAGGGGGTGGAGGGCAAGGGGAGGGACAGCACTAGGAGAAATACCTAATGTAGATGACAAGTTGATGGGTGCAGCAAACCACCATGGAACATGTATACCTATGTAACAAACTTGCACATTCTGCACATGTATCCTAGAACTTAAAGTATAATAATAAAAAAAGAAAATGCAAAACAAAACAAAAAACTAAAATATATTTTAACAAATGTGATGCTTTAAAAAATTAATTGGTGATGACTTTTTAGATAGAATAACAAAAACATGGTTCATGAAAGAAAAAAATTGATAAGTTGAAATTTATTAAAATTAAAAATAATCTATTTTAATTTTACTAATTCCCAAAAATTTGAATCTCATTGATTACTCCAAACATAATTTTAGTGCCACATTGCTCATACAAATGTAAATGCATAGTTTATAGAAATAAATGTGTATAAAGAAATAAATGTGATCGGGAGCAAATGACAAAAGAGATTAAACTTTCAAAAAACTTTAAAATTACAAAGTGCCTGAATATTTTTATTCCAAAAGCTGTCAAAATGCCTGTTATTGAAAATCTTGGTCACATTTTCAATTCAGTATCTCCAATTATAACAATCACCAGAGTAAAGTTTGTAAAAAAAAAATTCTATTAAAATTTCCTATTTTCATTAGCATAGGACTCCTTTGAATAATCTCTGTTAATTTGTACACTTTAGCTTTCATGGTTATAGCTGAATGAGAAATTTGAGAGCTGTGGTGAAAATACTTTTAGTTATTATTAGTTTTCCTTAATAGATCTACTATCAAATTAGCAGACTGAAAATGATATTTTTATTTCATTTTCCCACTTTTTTCCAAATTTCCTGATATCCGTAATACAATAAAGTATTGAAAGTTTGAGGAAGAAAATAAATAAGGAAGATTATGAAAATGTATTAGGTATGGACAGGGGTGCTATTAATTTTTAAAGATGGCAATGTATATCATATGACTTTCCAACTAGAATCAATAATGCCAGAAAAATCCATCCCATTTGTTCATTGTACAGTGAATACTTGCTACTCACAGAGCACTATGCCAAGTGTCAGTCATGCATGTGAAAAGACTGGTAAAAAGCTACCATGGCCTTTAAATAGGACATACTATGTCCCGATGCAGTCACTGAAATGTAAAGCAACTTTCAAAGTTGTTATCATCCTACCTTCTCAAATGAAAACACCAATGCCTGAAGAGACCAAGTGACTTGCTCAAGACATATTCAGCTATTTAACATATGTGAACATTAACCTCAGGACATTGAGAACGAGGTTTCCTGTTGATTTCAAATAATTTACCCTCTCCCACCCCAACTCCCATCTTGAGATCACTGGGTTTTAACTTTTATTCATTTGCATCAGACATGTTTGAAAGGTAGAAATTAAAAAGAACTAGTTAGGGTTTCAGCCAAATACACAAGACACAGAAAGAACAAAATCCGTTGCATGACAGTCATTTTAAAACAGAGTTACCACAGGAAATCAAAGAACTGGATTCAGTTATATAGAAGCACTTCTGCTTTATATTTAAGGAAACCTGGGCTCAAAGCAGAAGATTCAGGGGGAGGAAATATTGGGGAAATATTGCAATAATGAAAATAAGGAGCAGTTTCCATGTCTGCTAACCTCTAGCAGGGGTGGAGGGGTGGGGGGAAATCTGTGGATTTTCCTCATTCTTGTTTTAAAAAAAAAAAAAGGAAATATCTATCTTTGCCAGTATTAAGCTATCTTTTTATGTTTTTATTCAGAGTTTACTACAGCATATAGATTGATTAGTCAATAACAAGGGACCTTTATAAATACATGAATGTTTTCCCATTGCATAAATGTGCCTTCATAAATGTCACCAATCTTGCTGGTTTCAGCATTCTTCCCTTGACTTATCAGTGCCAAGGTTCTGATAATTTTTCACAGTTTCCAGAGCACAGCCTGTCTCCTTTATCAGTAGGGGAATCAAGCCTGGCCTCATCATTCAATTTTTTTATCTCTGGGGCTGAACCTTTCAGATAAATCAGGTAAAAATAAATGCAGAAGTCTTGGGTGTCATTAGGCCCTTGTTCCTAGTTCCTAGGACAGCCCTAACACTCATTTCCACCTCTGAGTCTTTTCTTCAGCTTGCCTTTTCTGAAGCTGCCTACCTGCTACCCAGCCTAACAGGCTGATCCTCCAAGTAAAGACATGATTCCTAATTACATCCACCCCATGCTACCCAAGTACACACCATCTTATAATTTTTTAATAGAATTTCTTATCCTCACAATGAAATTATTTATCTTATTTTGCATTTCTGAGTGTCTAGTATGGCAGCAGACAATTAAGTAATCTTATTTGATGGGTCTGATCTCAAAGTCATTCTTTCCTGCAGTCATTTTGTTTCCCATGTGCATGTCCACATAAATGGTGACCTTATTTTATTAAACAGGAAGAATCAAATTATGCCATTCTTTCTAATAAACATATATTTTTAAATCTTTATGTTAATATGGTGTTAAATAAAGAAATTGCCATTCTACTTCTCTTCAGAACTATTAGAAGTTCTCCTGCTGTTTATTGCCAGAAAGTGCAAGTTGGACAAATCTAGCCCTTGTATTTTTTCCTCTTTACTTCACTACTGTAATATTACTCTATTTCTCATTTAGGTAAAAGTGTGGGCTAGCCATCAAGGTAGCTCAAGTGGTTTGTGTGTATGCATATGTCTATGTATACTAATTGAGAAGGAAATAAGTAAAATATAAATTCTATATTATCCTTAAGTAATCCTTTTTACAGGTGTACATTCCATGCAGACACAGAATAACCTACAAAGACATTTAGAGTGTAGGTATTATTTACTTTGAAATGATTTTTTGGAGGAAAAAAAACCCTTTATAGGCCTAGACCTAGATAGATGTTTTATTATGCTATTTATGTCTTGATTGTGAACAAAGAATTTGCTAATTGTTAGAAATAGTCTGTGAAAGTGTCTTTGGTTGCTACCTTTAATAATTCCAATAACTCTGAAAGTATCTTTAAAAGCATATTAGAAACAGTAGAAAATTCCAACTTTTAATATCATAGTAAAATGTAGCCATTTCAATTAATATTGTTACAGGCAGTTGAGCAGAGCGAAATTGTAAGTTTCACAATGCCCTTGCCCCCATTTGACAAACAAAAAAGTAAGACACGTAGCAGCTTATTACTTAGAAGGATACTGAAGCTTGAAGCACATGTATTAAATTTGGGCAGTCTTGGTGAAAATGAGAACTGGTTTCCTCATTATACAATCTGACATCCGTCGTCTAAAACCAAATGAGATAATAAAGTAAGAGAAACGAGATATATTTTCTGCATAAAGAACCATATAATCCTTTACCTTATTTAAATAATAGATTCATAATTTTATTCCCACTAAACTCTTCTGTGAAACATTAACATGCTTACGAAGGCCACATGCTCAAAAACATACCTGATATTTCTGTATAAATGTTATGTGCATAAGAACTCACTTGTTTAGATTTCTGTCTAGACATTTTTATGAAGTTTTTCCTATGCCATTTACTATAAACTATAAGAATATAAGGAAAGAGTTTCTAAAAATAGGATGACAACCAACTTTTAATATAAAACTGAGAGTGACACTGAACTAACAGTATTTAGTGTACATGTGAAAATGATGTGTACCATTCTTAGAATATCCAGTTCAGAAATAAGATTTTTAATTCCTGAAGATAGAGTAAACTTTAAAGAATCAGCTCAAATTTGTCCCGATTGTATTTAAAATAAGTCACTTATTTTGCTTTATTCTTATGTTTAACATCGTTTCCAAATTCTGAAGCAAATTGGATGGTAGACACAACTGTTTACATTTTCATTGAACAAGTGGCAACGAAATCTCTGAAACTTAGACAATGATTATACTTCCACGTTCGAATATGTAATACGAAAAGCAAATATAAATTTCACATAACCTAGAATATTATGCCTAGTA
Source organism: Mandrillus leucophaeus (assembly GCF_000951045.1). NCBI lineage: Eukaryota > Metazoa > Chordata > Mammalia > Primates > Cercopithecidae > Mandrillus > Mandrillus leucophaeus. The sequence goes on from NW_012101249.1 coordinate 851,578, forward strand.
CAACATTATCCTATGCATAAGCAGACACATCCCAACCCCACCAGTCCCAACAAATGGTACCCAAAATCTGTAAAAGCAGATACAAGCTCTAAAAATGAATCTGTTTTCTGAGATTATTGAGTGAAAAGACTGCTAAATTTTTTGTTCCCTAGTTTTTCCCTCTCTTACAAAACTTTTCTGAAGTCAGAAACCATCAATTCCATAATTCAGTTCAATAAAGAGCACTGAATACGTATAGGTACCTTCCTTTTAGGAATTCAGATCTAGTGGAGCCATCACAATATGATATCAATGGACACTTATGGAAGTGTTTTTATTAACGAGATTTTATAATCAATAACTCATTAGAGTTCATTGTTATTGCCCTATGAACAAATATCTATCTCCAAATCCAAAATAAAGAGTAAAGTGGAGCCAGGCACAGTGGTTCATGTCTGTAATATCAGCATTTTGGGAGGCCAAGGAAGGCAGATCATTTGAGGTCAGGAGTTCAAGACCAGCCTGGCCAACATGTGAAACCCCGTCTCTACTAAAAATACAAAAATTAGCTGGGCATGGTGGCACACACCTGTAGTCCCAGCTACATGGGAGTCTGAGGCAGGAAAATTGCTTGAACCTGGGAGGTGGAGGTTGCAGTGAGCTATGATCGTGCAATTGCACTCCAACCTGGGTGACAGAGCGAGACTCTGTCTCAAAAAATAAAATAAAATAAAAAAGAAAAAGAAAAAATAAGTGAAGTGGCTGCAAAACAGCCTTGGAATTCCCAGTAAGTTAGTTGTGAGAGTGGGTGATTTTGAGTCCAAGCAGAGGGACAGTAACACTCACCATCCCATTGCTGTCTCCAGCGTGATCAGCCTATTGTAACACTCTCAACATAGATCCCTCTCTACTCAATATATCCAGAGTAGCTCCTTTTCTCAGACTGGACACTCTCGACTAGATAATACTAGGATGAAATACAGCCACCTATTTTATTTTCAATTTAGCTGGGTAATTGGTACATGTGAAAGAATACAGAAAAATACCAACTGCATTTTACAATTACAGATTAGTTCTACTGTAATTATTTTATGGAAGCTGCATGAATATAATCAGAGGAATGCAAGGTCAAAAACAATAAGTAAAGTCTGGAATAAAAGACAATTGTACAGTATGCTATGCTCCACACAAGTTATGTTCCTTTTCATAAGTTACAGTCCTCCATCTATTAAGTGAATGAAGACAATGAGTACTGGGTGAGTCTTTTCTTCAAATGAATCTTGGGTGACTACTCAATGATGAGCAGATCTTCAAACAGAATCATCATCAGTCAGAATAAGTACAGAATGTTCAGCTTCTCAAGCTGCTTAACAGCTGTCAGGGTCAGTAAACAAAACAGCAAATCTAAACATGCAAACATACATGTAATAAAATCCCATCATGAAAGTAGGAAAAAAGTGAATGTATTTCTGTAGATCACTGAAAGTTAATGCCATGATGGAAAATTCCAATGAAATGTAGAAAACACTGAATGAACTGCAATTAACCTATGAATTTTTCTAACTGGCAGTTGATTTGCTAAGAAATATTAGAATCACATTTATTATCTCAGCATATTTTAATAAACCTGGCATTCACTCTTTATTGATTTAATTCAATATTTATTGATTTCCTACTATGTCCTAGGAATTCCAAATATAAAGGCAGCCAGAACAATACACTGCCCTCACGTTAAGAATCTCAGTCTAATCATTTTCCCCTTAAACAATGGTCTCCCTAAGCTATACTTAAAATTCTAAATTGTGAAAATGTAACACTCATTTCTGAAGCAAAACAAAAACCTAGCTTCAGAATTTGTTTTCCAAAACAACACTTTATACGAAGAATAGAATTTTTACTTGCCTGACATATGATTATACTTTAAAATAGAAAGGAAATTTATCTGACATCGAAGTGTTTATATTAAAACTATAAACCATTAACACAATGTACAAAGTGATGGAAATGATGAAAATCCACTAATCTATTTCTTACTTCTTAAAAAATATATTTGTAGTAAAAGAAATACTATTTGGAAAACAAATATATCTTGTCTTTTTACTGTGTGCCAGGTATTGTGCTAGACACAGAGTACAAAGAAATGTGATGCAGCTCCGTCCCCAAGGTATTCACAGTCTAATCTAACCTATTTTATATGCAAAACTAGTCATTTTAGAGCACTTCAGAAAGGAAAATGCAATGCTCTTATTAAAAATGGTAATAATTGACTATTATCATTTCCTACACAAAGCCAGTACCAGATATGCCTAAAACATTGTTATTCTTGCTTCTTTTCAAAATCATATGAAAGCATATTTTCCATTTAAGAAAAAGGTATATAATGACTCTTTACTTGGCTTAGCCTATTTTTTAAAGAAATGTCTATTATAAAACTTATTGTACAAAAATTACAGGCTTTTTGGCAGGAAAGGCAAAGAGGGAAAAACTGTGATTTAAAGGAGAATAAAATGTCACCCTGAACTCATCCTGGGTCTCCAATGTTACCAAACTTTAACTGGCTTCAGTGACAAACGAAATACCTGGTCATTTTAACCAGATGTTTTCAGTAACTTTTAACCCACACTCATAGCGAGGTTTCATACAAGTAAATAATTTTTTATAAAACAAACCAAAACATTTATACACACCTAATCCTGAGCTGCCATAGGATATGATTCCCTTGACACATCTTTTATGCACATTTTTACCTTTTTTTAATTTCAATAGGTTTTTGCAGAACAAGTGGTATTTCATTACATGAGTAAGTTCTTCAGTGGTGATTTCTGAGATTCCGGTGCACCCATCACCTGAGCAGTGATGTACACTGTACCTAATGTGTAGTCTTGTATCCCTCACCACCCCCCTACCCTTTCTCCCAGTCCCCAAAGTCCAACGTTTCATTCTATGCCTATGCTTGTGTATTCAACTGCATCCTCATAGCTTGGCTTCCAAATACGAGGGAGAACATACAAAGTTTGGTTTTCCATTCCTGAGTTACTTCACTTAGAACAATAGTCTCCAATTCCACCCAGGTTGCTGTGCCTGCCATTTTTTATTGATTAATAAACTTTCATATAAACTTACATATAAATATAAAGCTTTACCTATAAATGTAAGCCATACAAGCTTATGAAAGCCATATAATGGCTACATTGATAAAGTATACACACAAGGGTCAACTTTTCTATGAATTAGTTTATCAGCCTTTGTTGAACAACTATTATGTGTTCAGAAGAAATTACTTTGGCAAGTAGCTAGAAAATCGTTATTGTTTGATTATTCATTAATTAATCATTGACTTCATTTTAATTATTTATTAAAACTCATTGACTTCAAAAATGCTTCTTGACTTTTCCTTCCCAAGAGATTGTAACAGAGATTCCATAATTGATGGTTGTTTTAGTTTATCACAATTGTGGACAGATTCCTATTTCAATACAGGCATATGTTGTTTTATTGCAATTTGCTTTATTGTGCTTTGTGGATATTTTGCTTTTTTACAAATTGAAAGTTTGTGGCAAATCTGTGTTGAGGAAGTCTATCAGTACCATTTTTCAAACAGCATGTGATTACTTCATGTCTCTGTGTCACATTTTGGTAATTCTCACAGTAGTTTAAACTTTTCCTTATTATTGTATCTGTTATGATGATCTATTATCAGTGACCTTTTTATTTATTTTTATTTATGTATTTATTTTTATACAGAGTGAGATACAGAGTTTGATACAGAGGTTGCTCACCACAACCTCAAATTCCTGGGCTCAGGTGATCCTCCCACCTCAGCCTCCTGCGTGGCTAGAACTACAGGCACAAACCACCCGGCCCAGCTGAAAAAAAATAGAGAGAGAGAGATGGGGTTGCCCAGGCTGATCTCAAACTCCTGGAACATCTTTGATATTACCATTGTAATATTTTGGGGGAACAGCCATGCCCATATAACATGGAAAACTTCTTGCATGTGTATGCAATAGGGTCTCACTCTGTTGCCTGGGCTGGAGCGCAGTGGCATGACCACGGGTCACTGCAGCCTCAACCTCCTGGACTCAAGTAATCCTTGCTTAATTGCTAACTGTTGTGTGTGTTCTGACTGCTTCACCAACCAGCCATTCCACTGCCTCTGTCCCTCTTCTTGGGCCTCCCTTTTTTCTGAGGTCAACAATAGTGAAACTAGGACACTTAATAACCCTCCTATGGTGCTAAGCATTCAAGTGAAAGGCAAAGGCACACTTCTCTCACTTTAAAATCAAATCTAGAAATTACTAAGCTTAGTGAAGAAGGTATATAAAAAGCCAGCCTTGGATGAAAGCTAGACTTCTTGAACCCGTTAACCAAGTTGTGAAAGCAAAGGAAAGGCTCTTGAAGGTATTTAAAAGTGTTACTCCAGTGAACACACAAATAATAAAAAAGTGCAACAGCCTTGTTGCAGATATAGAGGAAGTTTTAGTGATCTGGATAGATCAAACCAGCCACAACATTCCCTTAAGCCAAAGCCTAATCCAGAGCAAGGCCATAACTCTATTCAATTACATGAAGGCTGAGAAAGTTGAGGAAGCTGCAGAAGAAAAGTTCAAAGCTAGCAGAGGTTGGTTCATAGTTGAATAAAAGAAGCCATCTCAATAACATAGAAATGCAAGGTGAAGCACCAAGTGCCAATGAAGAAGCTGCAGCAAGTTATCAAGAAGATCTAGCTAAGATTATTGATGAAGATGGATATACTAAACAACTTATTTTCAATGGAGATGAATACAACCTTCTATTAGAAGACAATGTCATCTAGGACTTGCATACCTTAGAAAGGAGAAGTCAATGCCTGACTTCAAAGTTTCAAAGGACAGGCTGACTCTCCTGTTAAGGGCTAATGGAGCTGATGACTTTTAAGTTGAAGACAATGCTCACTTACCACTCCAAAAATCCTAAGGCCCTGAAGAATGGTGCTAAATCTACTCTACTTGTGCCCTAGAAATTGAATAACAAAGCCTGGATGATAGCCCATCTGTTTATAGCATGATTTACTGACTATGGAAAGCCCACTATTGAGACCTACTGCTCAGAAAACAAAGATTCCTTTCAAAATACGAATGCTCATTGGCAATGCACCTAGTCATCCAATAACTCTGATGGAGATATATATGGAGATTAATCTTGATTTTATGCTGTTAACACAACATCCATTCTGCAGCCCATGGATCAAAAAGTAATTTTGACTTTCATCAATTATTATTTAAGAAATATGTCATAAGGCTATAGCTGCCATAAAAAGTTATTCCTCTGATGAATCTGGGAAAAGAAAGTTAAAAACATTATGCAAAGGTTTTTTTGCATTCACCAATCTAGATGCCATTAACAACATTCATGATTCATGGAAGAAGGTAAAAATATCAACATTAACAAGAGTTTGGAAAAAGTTCATTCTGACTCTCACGGATGACTTTGAGGAGTTCAGACCTTCAGTGCAGGAAACAACTGCAGATGTCGCAGAAATACAAGCGAACTAAAACTGGAAGTAGAGCCAGAAAATATGACTGAATTGCTGCATTTGCATGACAAAACTTCAATGAATGAGTAGTTGCCCCTTACAAATAAGCAAAGAAAGTAGTTTCTTGAGATGAAATCTACTCCTAGTGAAAATGCTATGAACATTATTGAAATGACAACAAAGGGTTTAGAATATTACATCAACTTAATTGATAAAGCAATGGCATGGTATGAGAAGACTGACTCCAATTTTAAAGGAAGTTCTCCCGTGGGTAAAATGCCATGAGACAACATTACATACTATAGATAAATCTTTCATAAAGTGAAGAATCAATCAATGTGGCGAACTTCGTTGTTGTCTTAAGAAATTTCCAGAGCCACTCCAATCTTCAGCAACCACCACCCTGATCAGTCAGCAGCCATCAACATCAAGGCAAGACCCTCCATCAGCAAAAGGAGTACAATTCACTGAAGACTCAGATGATTATTAGCAGCTTTTAGCAATAAGGTATTTTTAATTAAGGTATTTATATTTTTTAGACATAATGTTATTGTGCACTTAATAGACTATGATATACTGTAAATATAACTTTTGTATGTACTGGGAAACCAAAAAATTATTTTAACTCACTTAATTATGATATCCACCTTAGTATGGAGGTCTGGAACTGAATCCACAATATCTCTATGGTTTATCTGTAATAGTAGAGTGGTCAGATCTCCCATAGATCATACTTATAAACTTTTGAAAAAATATGAATAAAAACCATTTTAAGGCACTGGAGAATGAGCGAAGCTTACATAACTTAAGGGAAGACACCCTTGAAAGAGAGTGAATGCCCTGGGCAAAATTTGTTTTTGCAGCTTCTTCTGTGAGGGTATGTCCCAGTCTGAATAGGTGAGGGCATTATGAATGCATAGGATGGAGTTTAGGTCTGACAGAGAAAATCCACAATGAGGAAAGCTATAAAGGAGAAGGGTTAAACCTGTTTATAAACTCTACCCAAATCCTTGGTTAATCCCTGAACTATATATACTCCAGAGGTTCAAGTGAAGGAAACAGTGGAGGCCCAAGAAATTTAGGGGAAATTCAATTGCTTGCTCACCAAAAGTGACATAATTAGGAGTTACAGTTTAGCTAAATTAATTGTTGGCTAGGACAAAAGCCAAATTCGAGATTTTTCATTGAAATATAACAAAATTCAGAATACCTACAATATAACAACTAAAATGTACATTACACAACAATTACTAGACATTATTTTAAAAAGAAAGCAAAACAAAAACAAAATTCCCATAATAAAGAGAAAAAGTCTATAAAAACCAACCCCACAATTACCCAGATGTGAGAGTGTAGCTTCCAGAACACCTATAATAAACATGTTCAAAAGTGTAAATAAAAATATTACTGAATGAATGAAGATAGAAAATGTTAACAGAAATTTGGAACCTATAATTGAGAACTAAATGGAAATTTTAGAACTGAAAATTACAATGTTAAAATTAGAATTTTGCTTAATAGGCTTAACAGAATTGAGATTCCAAGAAGAAACGCACAATAAATGAAGAGAGATAAATAAAAATGTTCCAATCTAAAAACCAGAGAAAGATTGAAAAAATGATTAGAACACAGCTTCAATGATAGATATGTGAAACAATATTAAGTCATCTAACAGAATCAGAGCCTAAAAAAAGAGGAGAGAGAGGAAGAAAAATATTTTAAAGAAACAGCAGTTGAAATTATAATAACTTTGGTGAAAATTACAACCTTGAAATGGAAAGGGAAAAAAAAATAGCAAATGCCAAGCAGGATACTAAGAAAAACAAACAAATATCTAGGCACATTATAGCCAAATGGCTGAAAATAAAGAGTTGAAAGAAAATCTTGAAATCAACCAGAGGAAAATGAGTATTACGTTTGGAAAAGAGGAGCAACAATAACCAAAAAACAAAAACAAAAAACCTATTAAGAGCCAGAAAACAATACAACAACATCTTTAAAGTACTGAAAGAAAAATCTCAACCCAGAATTCTAACCTCCTGCAAATATTCCTTAAAAATTTCCAGCAATAACTCAACAAAAATAGGTAAAGGCTTTAGACACTTCTCCAAAGAATATATATAAATGGCTAATAAGCATATAAAAAGATGTTCAACATCACTAATCATTAAGGAAATGCAAATCAAAACCTTACACCCATCAGGATGGCCACTATCAAAAGAACAAAAAATATTAAGCATTAGTGAGGATGCAGAGAATTGGAACCCTTGCTCACCATGGGTTGTAATGTAAAATGGTACAGTTACTATGGAAAACAGTATGGAGGTTCTTCAAAATTTTTAAATTATAATTAGCATATAATCCAGAAATCTCACTTTTGGGTATACATCCAAAAGATATCTAAGTAAGATCTCAAAGTATTTGTACAACTATGTTCATTGCAGCATTATTCACAATAGCTAAGCCATGGAAACAATTCAATGACAGAGGAGTGGAAAAAGAAAACGTGGTGTGTGTGTGTGTGTGTGTGTGTGTGTGTGTGTGTGTGTGTGAATATCATGCAGCCTTAAAAAAGAAGAAAACCCCATCACATGCTACAACAGGGATGAACTTTGAAGACATTATGCTAAGGGAAATAAGCCAGTCACAAAAGGACAAACACTGTATTACTCCATGCATATGAAATAGCTGAAGTGTCAAAAATCATAAAAACAGTAAGTAGAAATGTGATTAGAGGAAAGAGAGAGAGAGTATTTACATCTAATGGGTACAGAGTTTCAGTGTTGCAAGCTGAGAAAATTCTAGAGATCTGTTGCACAAAAATACTTAACACTACTAAACTATACACTTGAAAATGGTTAAGATGGTAAGTTTAATGTTGTGTTTTATCATAATAAAATAAAGTTTAAAAAGCTATAAAAATAAAGACTTTTTGGATATATAAAAAATAAATTTGTCAGCAACAGACATGCATTACAAGAAATGCTAAGGAAAGTACCTGAGACTGAAACACCACCAGATGAAAACCTGGAAAAAAGTAACACCAGCCTCAGATAAATAAGAGTTGCATAAATGCAATTAAACTGATGCCAAATTGCTATTTTTGCTGGAATTAAGTCAGTACTAACTTGAAGTAGGTGAAATGTATAATATGCACCATTTTCATGGGCATCTGATACATTCTGCAGACTATATTGTAGGCCATAATACAAGTTTCAAGAATCCTTAAAGTGTTTAAATAAAACAAAATGTATACTCTGACCATAATGGAATTAAGTTAGCAATCAATGGAAAGAAATATGAGAAACCCCTAAATATTTGGAAATTAAATAATACATATTTAAATAACACATGAGTCAAAGAAATCACAAAGTAAATTAGAAAATTTCTTGAACTAAGTGAAAAAAACCCAAAACTCTACAACATATCAACCTTTAAGTAATGCAGTGAAAGCAGTGTCACTTGGCCCTTGTCATATGACTCTGAAGGAATTGGGTCTCAGGGAATCTGTGCCAGAAAATTATGGAACGATTCCTACTGCTATTGCTGAGTTGCACACTGTCCTTTGCTTCTGACTCAGGAGTCTTGTATCTTTTTCCAGGATCCAAAATCTATGGCAGGCTACCTTGTTAACTCAGAAGTAGAATAAAATCTCAGATCCTTCACAATTCTTCACAAAGATCTATAAATCATAATTCAGGAACAGATCTAGTATATTTAAGAAGTTAACAAAGGAGGAATTTTAATTCAGTGGAAAACTGTGAAGTTCAACAAATGGTATTGAAACAACTGGCTTTCCAATTGGAATAAAATTAAAGCAGACTTACTGTTTCACCACGTACATCAATAAATTTCAGAAGAACAAAACACTTCAATGTAAAACATAAAACAATAAAATTCACACACAGTTTATAATCTCAGGGGAAGTCTTTACCATGCAGAGAAACCCAGTAGCTATAAAAAGAAACTTATTTGAGTTACAAAGGTTTCAAAAAATTGTATGACATTAGGTACCAAAATGTAACAGATAAACAAGAGACACTGATACTACTGCAATGCAAACAAAAAAGATTAACATATATTATGATGAATTATACCATGAGCTTTTAAAAACAGGCAAGGCGGAAATAAACTACCCTGTAGAAAACTACACTAAGGATATGAAAAGGCAATTCACGAACTCCTGATCTCAGGTGATCCTCCAGCCTCAGCCTCCCAATGTGCTGGGATTACAGGCGTGAACCCTGTCTCTGCTAAAAATACAAAAATTAGCCAGGCGTGGTGGCGCTTGTCTATAGTCTCAGCTACTTGGGAGGCTGAGACGCGAGAATTGCTTGAACTCAGGAGGCAGAGGTTGCAGTGAACTGACACCGTGCCCGCGCCACTGCACTCCAGCCTGGGCAACAGAGTGAGGCTCCATCTCAAAAAACATTTTTTTAAAAAAAGAAAAACGAAAAGGCAATTCACAGATCTCACCCAAATGACAAATATATATATATATGAAAAAGATGTCCAACTATAGTAGCAATAAGAGTGAAAATGAAATTTGCTATGATATAACATGTTATTCTCATAGGCAAACATTAAAAATTATCTCATCTCTTGCAGGTGGAGCATAAGAGAACATAAGATTATATTCTTATGTACTTCCTATGGAAACGTAGCTTGTTATAAACTTTTGGGAAACGATTGATCAACAACTATTAAAATTAAGAATATTGAACGTGTACTCCTTCAAAATGGCAACCAGACATATGTACAAGAATATTAATTGCAACACTGTTCATAATGACTGAAATTGCAAACACACTGAATGCCCATTGTCAAAAGAATGCTGGACAACTTATAGGATACATAACCATGACATATTATATGGCCAATCAAAAGAATAAGGAAGAAGTAAACCGTTGAATTTGGAAAGATTTCCAACTGCATTAAATGAGAAAAGCAAAATTCAGAAGACTGTATATTACATAATTATTATTCATATCCATATATGTATATTTTATGTGATTATATACGCATGAAAGAAATAGGAAAATCATGTTGTTAACATGGTATCTGTGTGGAGATGGAGGGTCAGTTTGATTTGATGGGAGAGGAAAGCAAAAAAAGAGTTCAGCAAAATGTAGAAGGGGATTCATAATATCATAAATGTATGAAATGTGTTTATTTGCATGGCTGCGTGTGTGTAAAATTTAACCATCAAACAACAGAGGAGTGTTTGAATACATGATAAGAAAATAACAGAATCTCTAAGTCATTGTGGTAAAAAGTGGAAAAGTACTGATTTTGATTAAGTGACCTGGCCTTAAATTTTGCCTTTGCCAATTACTAGCCTTGAAACTTTGGGCAAATTCAATAATCTCCCTGAGCCTCAGTTTCCTCATTTGTAAAATTTTATTAGACATATCCTAAATTATTTACTTTCACAGGGTTGTTACAAAGTTTACATTCTATAATGTATATTACATTTATATTAAATTGTAAAATTTATACTGCATGACTGTTGTTATTGTTGTATAATTAGAATCATATAAATTATAGATTTCATCCTAACCTTTCCAGAAGCTGCTAAAGTTATCACTATGTAGAAATTATCCAGTCTTACTTCCAAAGTAAGGAAATGTTGGCACCGAAATGGAAAAGAATGATAAAAATCTTAAGCATGTAAGTGGAGACTAATTTACTATAAGCTTTCCTTACAGCAACCATAACTTACCCTCCAAAATTTTAGGTTAAATCTAGGGCAGCCTGAGTATCTTTCATCGAAAACATTGGATATGCACACTTTGTATTTGACCTTGTTCACAGTAAAATACAATACTAGCTATTTTTATGATTCTGCCTTACTGTTTCCTCACTTACTCATGTAACCATGAAGAAATCAAGAGTGAATATTAGAGATAAAGGAACCAGCTGCAGACCACGATAGAACCCAAGTGTCACTCCCATATGGGCCGATTACTGGTAGAGCAAAATTCTCAGTTGCATTCTCAGCCTTGCTACTCACAGTGTGGTCCATGCCCCAGCAATATCAGCATCGGCTGACAGTTTATTAAAATGAATAATCTTAGGTCCCACCTCAGGTCAAATGAATAATCTGCATTTCAACAAGATTCCCTGGGTGATTGACTTGTACATTACAGTCTAAGAAGCAAAGTCCTAAGCTATGGTCTACCATGGACAGTTATATATGGCTACATAGATGCATGAACTGTTAGAAGATGACATCAGAAGTCATTTTGGCCAGTGATTTTTCTGGCCAATGTGGTGGGTCACGTCTGTAATCCCCATGCTTTGGGAAGGTAAGCTAGTAGGATGACTCGAGGCCAGGGGTTCAACACCAGCCTGGGGAACACAGCGAGCTCATCTCTACAAAAAAGAAAAAGCCTTAGCTCGGTATGGTGGTGCATGCCTGTAGTCCCAGCTACTTGGGAGGCTGAGGTGGGAGGCTCACTTGAGCCCAGGAGGTTGAGGCTACAGTGAACTCTGGTGGTGCCACTGCACTACAGCCTGGGAGACAAAGCCAGACAGTGTCTCTAAAAGCATATTTTTTAAAAGGTAGTTTTCGTGAGCCAGCTTGAAGGAGAGTTGTTAGTGGATGGAGTTTGCAGGAGTTGTATGTCCATGTGAGGCAAGGGGTGGAGGTGGGTATAGATAGGGAAAGACAGTGAAAGTGGTATAGTGGAGGGCTTAGCATCTGTTGGTTACAACTTGCCTAGCCCTGAAGATGCCTATCTGAGTGCTGCAGAAAGGAACAGCAGGCCAAAACTGAAGGTCTACCCCTCTGGAACCCTGGGAGACTTCTGCTCACAAGTTGTGCTGCTTTGGTTCCAGGTAGCAAAATGTCACAGAATGGAAAAAGAGACTGTCTTCACACTTCAACCTGGGAAAAGAACACGATGATGGTCAGCAGATGACTTCAGGAAAAGCTTACTTTAGCACCTTAAAAGCAATCATCGGGAAGAGAGGAAGCATAGACCCCCCCACATATTCTCCTGATGGCCACTGGTACCTCTGACTGGACTAAAGCAGCCCCAAGCAGCGTCCTGGAACTCAGCATCAGGAGGTAGAACTGGCATAGTAGAGAAGAACAGAATGAGCTTTCTCACTGCAGATAAGTGACAAAGTCTTGCTCTTGAGACACTTCTGGAGACTTCCTAAAGTAACGGAGACAGGGCTTCGGACACTGCATGGGCGGGTGGTGATGAGAAAGGTTATTTTGGTTTCTTCATTTTACTTTTTTTTCAAGAGACAGGGTCTCACTCTGTCACCTAAGCTGGTAGCATGATCATAGCTCACTGCAATCTCCAACTTCTGGGCTGAAGCAATCCTCCTGCCTCAGCCTCCCCAGTAGCTGGGACTACAACCACCTGCCATCATATTCAGGTAAATTTAACTTTTTTTTTGTAGAGATGGAGTCCCAGGCTGATCTTGAACTCCTGGCCTCAAGAGATTCTCCCACCTCAGCCTCCCAAAATACAGGGACTACAGGTGTGAGCTACCACTTTCAGTTAAAGATGGTTATTTTTTAATGTGATTCCATTTGTCCTCCCATGCTAACTCACGTACCTTCGTGTCACTTGGGGAAATACAGGTGACATTATGCAACATTTCTGTTTTCTTCTTTCTAAAACAGCATCTAAATGTGGTTAAGCCATTCTTAGTGACTTCTGAGTTTCTGGGACCAGAGTTTCTATATATTCAACATATTTACCCACTTGGAAGTACAAATATAGTTGATTGATTTATATATTGCTAGTGGTAATATTTATAGTTAATGAAAGCATCAGACTTCATTCTTTAAAGCTATTTTTCCAGGATGGTAAAAAATGATTGCTAGGCCGGGCGCGGTGGCTCAAGCCTGTAATCCCAGCACTTTGGGAGGCCGAGATGGGCGGATCACAAGGTCAGGAGATCAAGACCATCCTGGCTAACACGGTGAAACCCTGTCTCTACTAAAAAATACAAAAATCTAGCCGGGCGAGGTGGCGGGCGCCTGTAGTCCCAGCTACTCGGGAGGCTGAGGCAGGAGAATGGCGTAAACCTGGGAGGCGGAGCTTGCAGTGAGCTGAGATCCGGCCACTGCACTTCAGCCTGGGCAACAAGAGCAAAGCTCTGTCTCAAAAAAAAAAGATTGCTAATACATTATCTTGCTTTAGACTACATTTTTTCTTGTCATTGACAATGAAAATGTGCCTTTTTTTATAGGCAGCAAGTTTAAAAAGATGTTTTCTATATTGTTAATTTAATTTGGTGATTATATTACCATCTCTCCTCTAAGGGAAACCAATGGCACTGTGGGTTTTTTTTGTTTTTTTTCTTATTCTCTGAACTAAACTCCTACAATCAAACAAGGAGAAGGCAGGACAAAAGTGTCTATTCATTTATAAGTAAAATAAATTGAACCTTGACTTATTAGAAAATGCAATTTGAGAATGAAAAATTACTTTCTTCACATAATGGCTTAGTATTTCTCATCCTTGCATAAATCTGTTCCTTTTAAACTCTTAGCTTTGGCCTTGGCTGTTTTCATTATATTTAGAAAAACTGTCTTCAATTACATGACCCCAAACCAGGCCCTGGGCTCTTTACAAATCCATTTCTAATGTGCTGATCTTTATGCTGCACCTCAAAAACTCTTTATCACTACGACTGAATGAAACTTCATAATGCTGGAGAACCACTATTCCCAGCACCTTACACAGTAAATGAATAGTCAAGCCAAACAGAATCCTGGTGCTATGTACAACAGTCCCTGAGAAGCTAAAAACAAGATGTTTCAGATCTCAAACGTCAGCCCACTTTCTCCTGTCAGATAGTCTCCATTACAAAGGACTTCTAGTGCAGGTGGTAACATTTTTGATATTTATTTAACAAAAATGTATTAAACACCTACTATGTGCTTGCACTGATCCTTGTACTTGAGGTTAGACCATGACCAAGATGTGTGGAATTGTTCATGATTATATCTGTGTCAATGTGACTTTTAGTTGACTCCATTTCTATCTGTAGATTCCAGAAGGAAATAATCACATATGAGAAATATTTAATCCATAAGACAAGGTACTAGTTATGATATCAACAACTTGCTAAAAAGAAATGGTAGATATAGAATAAAGTACAGTGTTCCCCTGGCATTATGTGCTATTCAAGTCCTTGGTTTCTACTTCTCTTTATTGGACCCCACTTCACACCACTTAGAGGGACAAGAGAAACTTGAAAGAAGTGTGTGCTTTGCTCTTTGCTGATTCAATAGCAAGTCAAAATCTCAACTTGTGGGCAGAAAATGTTGCTTCCAATGGCAGAAATCAATTAATTTGAGGGAAGCATAATTCTTCTCAATTTAGTCTTTTACTACCCACACTTTCATTTCCTTTCAATGAGAAGCAAAAGTAAAGATGTCCTTAGAATGCATTCCTATTTAAAAAAATTAAATGGTTGGGCACAGTGGTTCATGCCTGTAATCCCAGCACTTTGGGAGGCTGAGGCGAATGGATCATAAGGTCAGGAGTTCGAGACCATCCTGACCAACATGGTGAAACCCTGTCTCTACTGAAAATACAAAAATTAGCCGGGCATGGTGGCGCATGCCTGTAATCCTAGCTACTCAGGAGGCTGAGGCAGGAGAATTGCCTGAACCTGAGAGGCGGACAGAGGTTGAAGTGATCCAAGATTGTGCCACTGCACTCCAGCCTAGGCGACAAAGTGAGACTCCTTCTCAAAAAAAAAAAAAAAAAAAAAATTAAATGTAGATATAAATATATGTGCAAAAGGATATTCCTTGCAGCAATGTTTGTAACATTAAAAACTAGAAGCATCCTGGGTGTCTATCACTAGGGTCAGATTAATGAATTTTGGGACAGCTATACAGTAAAATACTATGCAGAATCAAAATCATGCTGTTTTTGCATTGTGGTAGGCTATATTCATTACCCCAATTTTTCACAGCTCCTGGTATTCACATTCTTTGTTAGTATATTCCCATACTGATTCTGCACTTGACCTTGTGATGGGCTTCAGTCAATAGGGTAATGGCAAATTTGATGCAAATAGACGTTTGACAAAACTCTTATTGCCTCTGCATCAACTCTTGGATCCCTGCCTCTGTAATTATAACATGCCTGAGCTAGCCTGCTTAAGAGATGTGAGAGGTAAATGGTGAAAAGCCAAGCTTTCCAGCTGATACCATTATAGACCAGCCCGCTCCTAGCCCACTTACTAACAGACGTATTAAAAAAAACAACAACTAAGATCAGCCTATATTTGAAGAACTACCAGCTGAACCTATGGACACATGAAAGACAATAAAGGGCTACTGTTTTAAGTCATTAAGCTTTGGGATATTTTGTTACACAGCATTATGCTGGTAATAGATTAATGAAATGTACTAACTCAATCTCAAAAAATATACTATTGAGTCATGAAAGCAAGTCAGGAAAATGATTATAGGATGATTACATTATACAAAAAATATGTCTGATTCGTATGTAGAAAAAAGATCTAGTACAGAGGAATATATACCAATATTTACAATAGTTACCACTAGGGAGAAAAATAGATTGAATGTGGAGTATAAGGTAGAGTCTTACTTTAAAATCTATATAATCTTTATTGATTAAAAAAAAATTTCCCAGCGAGCATATTTTCAAGCATTACTTATATAATTTTTAAAAATCTTCAAGATAAACCACAGCTATAAGATATCACCACCACAAAATATATTTTCTCTTCACCTAACTCATTTGTTAAAAGGACATAAAACTTTATGTGATGAATATTTTAGTGAAATTTCATCTGACTTGCAGAACACTTTGAAAATTGAAAATTTTGAAAAAACCTCTTCAAGGAAGATGTAACATAAATAGGCAGACAGCAAGCATAAGAACAGATGCCTGGTTTACTAAGTTCTTCATACTATCTAAATATAGCCTTAATTAGGTTAGATGAGCAAAAACAGAAAAAGACACACTCAGAATCCTCTTGAACTACCTGGGAAGGCTCAGTATTGTCAGTACATTAGATATAAATACTATTTCCTTGAGCCCAGAATTGTCCCAGTACTTCAGTTATGAGAGATGTATCATTTTAGAGCACTGAATTCTAAAGCATCTTTATTAAGGAAGTGTCTTAGTCTGCTTTCTTTGCTATAATGGAATACCACAGACTGGGTAATTTACAAAGAACAGAGGTTTATTTCGCTCACAGTTCTGGAGGCCAGGAAGTCCAAGTACATGGTTGAGGCATCTGATGAGGGCCTTCTTGCTACATTGTAACATGGCAAGAGGCCAAGAAAGTGCCAGTTCAGGTCTTTCTCTTCTTATAAAGCCATCAGCCTCATAATGGGAACCCTTGCCTGATGACCTTATCTAATGCTAATTCTCTCCCAAAGACCCCACCTCCAAGTAACATCAACATATGAATTTGGGAATTAACTTTCCAACACATACAATTTGAATATGGGACATATTCAAACCATAGCAGGAAGTTTCCATTAAGAATCAAAAATTTTGAATTTGATAACTTGGTATTTGTATCCCAGTTTAGTCACTTTTTCAATCTTTTTTTTTTTTTTTTTTTTTTTTGAGACGGAGTCTCACTCTGTCGCCCAGGCTGGAGTGCAGTGGCCGGATCTCAGCTCACTGCAAGCTCCGCCTCCTGGGTTCACGCCATTCTCTGGCCTCAGCCTCCCGAGTAGCTGGGACCACAGGCACCCGCCACCTCACCCGGCTAGTTTTTTTTTTTTTTTTGGATTTCTCAGTAGAGACAGGGTTTCACCGTGTTAGCCAGGATGGTCTCAATCTCCTGCCCTTGTGATCCACCTGTCTCAGCCTCCCAAAGTGCTGGGATTACAGGCTTGAGCCACTGCGCCTGGCCCACTTTTTCAATCTTTTGGAGTTGCAATTTTTAAATCTACATAAAAAGGTAAATCTATCCATATTCTCACAAGATAATTATGAGGATTAAATAAGATACTTCCCTTCACTATATAAATAAATAAAATTATTTAAATACCTTTTGAATCTACCAATAAAACACACAGAAGACAACCACTTATGGAGTAAAAGTTTGAGAAAACCTGAATTTATTTTCCTGACCCTAAATATCATCCCCTCTCGTTTATTCTGGACCATTGAAATTTTGCATTAGGAAATCCTTTACTTGTTTTAAAGAATGTTTCTTTTTTAGATTTTTATATCTAAAATCCCTAAGGGGAGAGTGAAACCTTAACGTAAGAATAGTGAGTCTGACTTTCACTAGCTATGCAATGATGGCTACAATAAACAACTTATTTTGCAAATTTGTGGGAATCAAATAAGGTACTGAATATAATCATGCCTAGCACTAAGAATGGGTCATGTTAAGAAAGTAATAAACATTCTGTTGATTATTCTGACAAATCCTGTCATGTTAAGTAGATTCCTAAAGCCTTCAAAATCCCTTTGAAAAAAAGCAGCTCAACAGAACTATAGACACGTAAAACATTACCATCAGATGGAGCTGTCAGACAAACTTTTATTGAGCTCCTGTCATCTGCCAAGTACTATAATAGACGTAACAATCGAAAGCCAAGTAAAATAAAAGTAACTGTCTCCACAAAATTCCCTATCTAGATTAGAAAAAAAAAATGAAGGAAATAAGAAGTCATTAAATAATGTATTAAATGCAATAACACAGTTGTGTTCAGGGTGCTACGGAACTAACCAACACAACAATGTAAGATTTCTAGTCCAGCTCTATCCAAATATGTCTGCCACCAGTCATATGTGGATAGTGTGACTAAATAACTGAATTTTAAATTTTATTTAATTTTTATTAATTTAAACTTAAATGGTCACATAGGCTAGTAGTTACCATAATAAAGAATTCAAATTTAAACATTTCCATCACTATGGAAATCTCTGTTGGAAAGTGCTGCTCTAGACAAGGAGTCAGTAAATATTTTTTGTAAAAGAGCAGATAATAATTTTTTTTTTTTTTTTGAGATGGAGTCTCACTTTGTTGCCAGGCTAGAGTGATGCAATCTCAGCTCACTGCAACCTCTGCCTCCTGGGTTCAAGTAATTCTCCTGCCTCAGCATCCTGAGTAGCTGGGATTACAGGCACACACCACCGTGCCCATCTGATTTTTGTATTTTTAGTAGAGAAAGCGTTTTACCATGTTGGCCAGGATGGTCTTGATCTCTTGACCTTGTGATCTGCCTGCCTCAACCTCCCAAAGTGCTGGGATTACAGGCATGAGCCACCGCGCCCGGCCTGATAATAACTATTTTAGTCTTTATGAGCCATATGTGCTCTCTCAAAACAACTGCACCTTGCCACTGTAGTCCAAAAGTAGCCCAAGACAATGCATTGTACAAGTGAGTGTGGCTATGTTTCAATAAAACTTTACTTAGGAACACTAATATTTTATTTTTGTATAATTTTCCCATGTCACAATATTCTTTTTTTTTCCTTCTTTTTAACCATTTAAAAATGTAAAAATCATTCTGAACCATCAGGCCATTCAGAAAACAGGCCCTGATTTGTCCTGTAGGCCAATGACCACTGTTCTAGACACCCAAGAAACACCTCAGACAGGTTTTATTTAGTTGAAATTTGGAAAACTGGCACTCACCAGGCTTATAATGTTCTACAGTAAAGTAGAAAAGGAGGAAGAGAAGAAGGAGGAGGACAGGAAAAGAAAGAGGGTGAGGAAGAGGAAGAAATGCAGAGAGAAATAAGGATGAAAGAGGACAACACATTCAGAAAACACAAACAAAGCTGAGTATAGAACACATAAGGTTGACAGTGGCTGAAGATACATTTGGGAAGCAGGGTCTGCAACTTGTAAGCCAGTGTAATGTCCCTTCTTGTAGGTCTGTTTGAGTTCAGCTAAGCAGTCGAGCCCACAATACTAAAAGGCTGCACTTGGCATGAAATTAGTTAAAGGACTGCGGCATGCCAGCAAGCCAGTGTCAGGCATGTTTCCTCAGCAGGAGTTCTCACTGCAATCCACAGCCCAATCCTCTTTATCCCCAACCCCAGCTAGCACTTGAATACTAAGGAATGAGATGGTGGATGTGGGAGCCACATTGATTTAGTAGCTCCATGCCCCAAATAGGAACCAATATATCTTATAACAGTCCTGTAGACACAGCTTTTAGGGATCCAAAGAGACATTCCCCAATGACACCATCATGACACTTAGGGAGTCAATCCTGTGGTTTCCCCCTGCAATGCTCCTTGAGCAGGTGCAGTGTGTCCATACGCAATTTTTGCTATTTGTAATATGGCCCAGTAACACAGCTGGACATTCCAGTTTTATTGAGTCTTCAGGGGAAAAAGAACTAGAAGCACTTAATTCAAGATCAATTGCTCATGTAGAAAGGAAAAGAGTTGTTGACCCTTACAACTATGCTAAGGAACTTGGTCTTCATCTTATAGGCAACAGAAATCAATACAATCACAGTTGCATTTTAGGAAGATTACTATGATATCAACATGGAGGATGGAGGATGGAGGAAGTTGGGAGCAGGGAGTGGGTTAGATTCTGAGAAAATGAAAAGAAGTTGTTGCAATAATGCAGGAGACCATAATGGCCTGAACTAAGGCAAAAATCAGGGAGAGAAAATTGAAAGGATTTGATGACTAATTCGATATGGGAGGTGAAAAAAGAGGACTGTGTCAGAGGTGGTTCCCACATTTCTGGCTTAATGACTAAGACTTGAGTGGTGTCAGTCATTGAAATAGAAAACATAAGGAAAGAAAAGCTGTTAAAAGTTGTATTAACCTTACTAGAAAAAGTAAATAGCCATTCAGCACCACTTACAAAAGAAAAACACAAAACAATCTTGATTTGTGTCCTCTTATGTGATATCTTGACCCAGAAAAAAATGCATAGTTTTCAGTCTTAGAGCCATCTAAATACAGAGAGTCGTGTTGCCAAATGCACCCACCTATGTTAGAACACTTTATGTTAGAACTAAGAAAAAGTGATTCTTTTATTCAACTGCTGACCAACAGAACAGATCACTATAAACCCAATTTATCTGATGTGGTAAGTTAGAGGCTCCCTCATTAACAAGCCGGCCAACAAAGGGACTGATGTTGAAGGGAGGATCATTCTGGTGCTTAATTCATGTGCTTGTTCACATATCAAATCTTGGTATTGTTTCTTTTGAATGACACATATAATTTGCCCTTGAAAGGGTCGTTACAGCCTGGTCATACCCTTAAAGAGGTATGGGAAAGTATGATTACAAAAATCAGATGGTATTCTCCTTTTAGAACTCCTTAGATTAGTAATTTTCAACAATTTTCTGATTGTAGAATATATACGACATGATCATATTTGGAAAAAAAAAAAAAAAAAAGACTAGAGTTAGTGAAGAAAGCCACTATAAGCCCTGTCTGGCAACCCTAAAACTCACTGGTTTAGGAACTCTGTGTTAGATTACACCTGTAATGTTTACTTTCTAGCATTTCCCTACTTCCCATTGCATTAGTGATCTAAAGCCAACCACAGAGTCTGTTTGAAGGAAGATTCCTCAAGGCCTGATGAGTCTGGACTTTGGGAAACATTTCTAGACAATCATCAAATCCATACCTTTTCTGTTACTGCTACACCTGTAATACATTGCAATGCCCTGAGTATCAGAAAGGTGGAAGAGTGAAGTTCCATTCCAAAAATGAAGCCTTGTTATTAATTAACTATCCACAGAGTGCACCTGAAATGGGTTCTCTACACTATTCAAAATGACCCACCAAAACCTTAACAATCCAAGGAAAAATTTCACCTCACTTCTCAGAATCACCCCAAAAAAGGCACCCTTACCATGCACTTAATGTCAGAATAGAAGAAAGGTACAGCCCAAAACATCTCCCCAGGTTTTGTTGATAGCTAACACATTACAATAGTTAGGTCTAGATGGATGCAGAGAGCTATCTTTCACTACAGGTTTATGGCACATTGAGATTCATAAGTTGCCCTATTCAGCTCAACCTACCTGCTTCTTAGACACCCATCAGGCCTTCATTTTGAACTGCAAATATTTTCCAATTTTCTCTTACCCACATTCTTTGTTAAGAGGAGGATTTTATGTCCTGTAAGCAGTTGCCCTCAGCTTCCTTTTTCCCCCGTCAATGAAAATAATCTGTCTCTATCAGTTACTTTTTTTATTACTTTTGGCTATTGGTGCAACATCCTTAAAAACACAGAGAATGAGAGTAAAAAGGGCAGAAAAAATCATTGGAGGGACTCAGAGAGACTAGTTTCAATGAACAATATTTGTTTAAATCTGGAAAAGAATGGGAATCAAGACAAAAATCTACACTTGGGGTTTCTGGCACATGTCATTCCAGAGAGTTGTCAGCAGGGCATGCAAATCAAATCTCATCACAATCTCAAGGTTTCCTGGAGCTTTAATCTTCTGCTTTGGTGTTTCCATTCATACCTTACAGTAGAGGATTTCTGTGCATGTTAACAAATCTCACCGCTGAGCAGCAAACATTCATTAGATGGTTGTCTTTGCAACCACTGGTCAAAGAGCACCTTCACTGCAGATGGGCATCTATAGACTAACAGCAAATGAATGGGTACTGTAAGAACACTTCTGTGCAATTCTGCCAAAAACATGTAAAAGTTGAGCATTACAAGACAAATACTCAACCCAACTTCATGAACTCCCCTTTCTTTAATTGAAGCAAATTGGGCTATTATATTAACCACATTTCTACTTCCTGGAAGCTTGATGCTTTAACATCTGCCCTATACTTGTATGCTGGACATAACTTGTTCTAGACAACACAATAATATATGTGACTTGCTTTGCCTTGGTCTTTTGCCTCCCTCATCGTGCTTTTTTCCTCAGAAGGAGTTCACCTCCCAGGGGAGCACTTTGCAAACAAACCAATCAAACTAGAATCCACATCCCAACCACTTTTCTTACTGAACTTACTTTCTTATTGAACTCTCACACTCCAGGCGATTATATACACACCAGAGCCAGATACTATACAACTAGGGACAGTCTCTATGCCTCAGAGTCTGCTGAAATTATTCGAACTAGCCAATCTGAAGCCTGTTCACCCTGACTCACTCATTCCTTCCTGCAGAAGTACAACAAAAGCTCTTGCCTACTGTTTGCCCCTCTCCCTCTGCCTCATGTCCAACTCCAGTGCTAGCCTGCATGGTGCCCCATGGTGTGACATGCCCTTTCCTTTGAGAACTATGAGTAATAAACTATCCTTTTGAGAACAGTTATCTCCTGGTCTTTTGAACTTACTATACCTCAAATTTTCCATTATACACTATATTTTAGAACACCTGCTGACTTTCACTATAATATAGAACTGGGGAGAAAGAAACCACAGTGATTAGAAGGAGGAATGTACTAAAGTCAACTAAAGTTAAAGTTAATTCCTAGTAATTCTCATTTAGGAAGAAAAACTGTGAAAGAGCTACCATCTCCCAAGGGGCCCCATGTCGTGATGCCTCATCTCTTCCTGCAGAAGGACGGAATAAGGTGCCAAGAGTCAAAGCACTCAAGTCCATAAGCCCAGTCTGGCTCCATTTCTTTCCTAAAGTATTAGACTCCTTGATCAAACCACAAATAAAATATTGATTTCAAACCCATGGGGTGTGTGAGAATTAAAGAAGTAATTGATGTGAAGTGTCTGTTCCAGTGCTTGGCACACCGTAGTTGCTCAATAAATGGTAAATATTATTACTGGTACTACTACTAATACCTCATTATTCTTTTTCATTTTTTGTTTAATGTCTCACTTGATGCTAAAATGGTAGTTAAGAATCAACCAGGCCCAAAATTTCTCAATTGCTTCAAAACAGTTAAAAACCAATGATTTATTTGTTAATAGAAAAAAAAACAACATTTGTTATTTTATCACTCACAAGTATTCTGATTTATTTTCACAATAAGCAGCCAGCTTGTCATGTTCCAGACAATATAACTTATAAATTAGTCATACTGAGAGGAAGAGAAATCATAAGCGTCTGTGCCAAGGCAAGAAACCATCAAGCATTCAGTAATAAAAAGGCATAAACATAACTATAAAATAAAACATTTAAACATCAATAAACCTCAATCAAAAATATCACAGAATCTAGGCTCTAGCAGTGCGTAGTGTTGGTGAATTGTGTGATAGTTGTTTCCATGATTGGGTACAGGGTTCCCAGATAGTTAGTCAAACATTATTCTGAGTGTGCCTCTGAGGGTGTTTTTCGATGAGATTAACATTTAAATTGGTGAATTTAGTAAATCAGATCACCCTCCCCAGTGTGGATAGACCTCATCCAATCAGGTGAGGGCTGGAATAGAACAAAAAGTCTGATCCTTCCCTCTCTTATTCCTCCTGCCTGAATGCCTTTCAACTGGGACATCATGTTTTTCCTGCCTTCAGACCGGAAATGAAATGTCAAGGCTTTCTGGGTCTCAAGTCTGCCAACTTTAGGGCTGAAACTACACCATTGTCTCTCCTGTGTCTCCAGCTTGACAACTCACACTGCAGAACTTGAAACTCGTCAGCCTTCACAATTGCATGAGCCAATTCCTTGTAGTAAATATCTTCCTATATATTTGGGAACTTCAAAACATTTGTGGGAATATGGAATTAAAAGATAAAAATAAAAAATATAAACTTTATTTTACAACCAAGCTCAGTCAAGTTCAGGACATGTTTGATATTGTATCAGCCATTTAGTCCATCGCTGAAGAACTGTGGGTCCTGGGAATTCAACCATGTCAATTTAGTTATTTTTTTACATTGCTAACTGAAGAAAAATTGGCACATTTCAAAGATTTTTTAAGATTAGGAACCAAAAAGAGGTCAGAAGGAGCCCAATCAGGACTGTCAGTGGATGCTGAATGACTTCCTATTGCAGCTCACAAAATTGCCCTTGTTTGATGAGAAAAATGAACAGGAGCATTATTGTGGTGGAGAAGGACTCTCTGGTGAAGTTTCTCTGGTTTCTTTTTTGCTTAAGTTTTGGCTAACTTTCTTAAAAAAAAAAAAGAAAAAAAATCTCATAACAAGCAGATGTTATCATTCTTTGGTCCTCCAGAAAGTCAACAAGCAAAATTCCTTGGGCATCCCAGAAAACTGTTGCCACGACCTTTGGTCTTAAACAGTCCACTCCTTGGTAGCTGTTGCTTTGATTGTGCTTTGTCTTCAGGATCGTACTGACAAAGCCATGTTTCATCTCCTGTTAACAATTATTTGAAGAAATGCGTCAGGATCTTGATCTCACTTGTTTAAAACTTGCATTGAAAGCTCTGTTCTTGTCTATAGCTAGTCTGGAAGAACAGTTTTGACATCTGAATGGAAAGTTTGCCCAACTTTAAATTTTCAGTCAGAATTATTTAAGCTGAACCAATTGAGATGTCTATGGTGTTGGGTATTTTTTGTACTGTTAGTCATTGGTCCTCATCAATTAGGGCACAAGCAAGACAAATTTTTTCCTCACAAATTGATGTGGATGGTCTTCTGCTGCAGACTGTATCTTCAACACTGTCTTGTCCCTTCCTAAAATGAGTTATCCATTTGAAAACTACTGGTTTCTTTGGTGCATTGTCCCCATAAACTTGTCATAAATCATTCATGATTTCACCATTCATCTACTCAAGCCTTACCATAAATTTGGTGTTCGTTCTTGCTTCAATTTTTACAGAATTCATGTTGCTCTGATAGGGGCTCTTTTCAACCAGATACCTTATCCTTCTTAGTGTCCCAAACTAGGTCCTGTTCAGATATGTTATAACAAGTTAGTATAAGTTTATTGAGGTGCAAAAACAATTGAAATGCATGAGTAGTTTATTCATAGCATGCATTTTCAGTGAACTTTTTGAAGACTCCCTCCTATATACACCTTCTTGATTGTTTCTCTAGAAAGCCCTAACATGCATGTCCAAGAACCTGTAATAATAATAAGGTGAAATAATTGCAGCTAATTTCTGTTGTAGACTAATGATTTGGGTTGTGTAAGCTTCAGGCTTGCCTAAGCACAAAGCTCCTAATGAGAGAACTGTAAGCCAGAAAGACTTGTACTAATCACAGAGGAAGTTTACTGTGTGCCAAGCACTGCTCTAGGCCCTTTATAGATATTTCTCCATTCCTTATCACATTTCCCATTTGCACCAAGAATACTGCGAGGCCAGTGGGCTGCACTTTTTTTTTCTACATAGGAAATGGGTTAAAAAGCAACCCACTGAGGAAGTATCATTGATATTTACAGTAGAGAAAACAGAGGCATAGAGAGATGGAATAATTTGTATCAGATTATATAATCAGGATTTGAATCTACACACTGTGGCTCCAGAATCTCTGCTCCTTTCCAAAATGGTGCTCTGCCTCTTATTTTGAGGAACAAAATACCTAGGGTGACACAGACCATCACCGGAAACCTAGTTATACTGTGGACAGCTCTGTGTGACCTCAGCCCCGTATTCTCATCCTTTAGAAAATGACTTGTAGGAATTTTATATGAATTAAATACTCAACTCATAATATGTAAAGTGCCTACTATATTTTCCTAACACATCTGATATTCAGTGGTTGCTACTTTCTTTCCCCATTGTGAATGAAATTTTCTTGATTCTATTACCATAAACCTAGACTATATTAACCTACCAGTATTCTGCTCACTGGAAAGTGATAAGCTGCTGTGTTCTTTCATTTTTTGCTCTTTTGATGATTTATCTTTCACACACTTTCAAAATTAGCAGTAAACATAAAATCAACTCAGTTTTAATATCCACATTTCCATCAAGTTACACCATGCTTGCCCATTTGTAAACATATTTGCATAATTTCATTATGATAAACTGAAATATGACTTCCATTATGACATTAAAATAATATACCTTCTCTAAGGGCTCTAACTCTAGTTTCACAAATGTGACAGATTATTTTCTTATCCTATTCATGCTTTATGTGGGGAATTAACTTGCAGTTGAATTATATACAATTTGCATTGTTCTTTATTATTCCTTATAAGACATAAACTACAAGAGCTCATAATTTTTATAAATTTAAATTGATATCAGTAACAGTAATGTTTTGTACACTTTGCATTTCTTTACATAAAACTGACTGTATTAGCACCTTTAGTACATTTTTATCTAAAGAATAGTCAAGGACACATCCATAGGCTTGATTCTCTACAGCTGAGAAAATGCCAATGTTTTTCCTTGCCTATTCTTGTTTGGCTTCAATTTGAATCTGGATATATACAGAAATACAATTCTTTCTTTCTTAACAGCTTTATTAAGATATAATTGCCATACAATAAACTGTACGTTTTAACTCTATAATGTTTTGACATATGTATACATCCATGAAATAATCATTATAATCATCACAATCAAGAGAGTGAATATTCCATCACCCCCAGAAGTTTTCTTGTGCCCTTTTGTAAGTCTATCCCTTTCTCCTCTATTTTGGTGCCTTGCCATGCCCAAGGTTACTTTACAGACAACGTAACCTCCTACTATTTATGCCCTTGCATAATCTCCTTCCTGTAAGCGTTGGCTGACCTTGTGAATTCCTGTTTACTAAAATAATATGGCAAAAGGGATGTTCATATTTGTCTGGTTCTGCTGCTTGACTCGATCTGCTATCACGTTAGTCACATTAGTTTGCCTAACGTGGTCCTTTTTTGCTACAAACAACAATAACAAAAATGGTGCTTGTTCTTAACAATCTAACCTCCATCTACCTCTTCAAGTCTATCTCCCATTAAACCCATGCCAAAGCCTCTTATCCAAACAAAACAAACTACTCATCTCCAAACAGGTCACAATTCCAAGGATTTTGTTAATAACTAAGCAAGGTATCTTCCTACTTATATAAACCATGCCACCATTCAAATTATATTTCTACCTTGACACCTAACCACGAGTCTTCAACAAGGATGACTTACTCTGAATCTATGAAGCTTATCAGTAGTGTTTTCTATGTGTACTTCACATAATCAAGTACAGTGATTAGTTCATAAATTCTATGAAAGCAATAAATGAAAGCAGTGATGACATCTACTTCTGCTCATTATTGTATCATAAGAACCTAAAGTAGGGCCTAACAAATAATAAGTGATCCATAAATATTTACCTCCAAAAGTAACCTCTTTGTATTTCTAAAACTTAATGCTATACAGAGATCAAGTAACATAACTTATATATGATGATGATTAACAATAAAGAAAAATTAGAAGAAAGGAAAATACGTAGCAAAAGAAATGGGATTGGTGGAAAATACAGTGACTGCTTTTTTTTCTGAAAACTTAATGTACATTTTTTTACCTAGTGATCATTGTAATAATTTTATATTGAATTAAACCATGTTTCATGCTAGATAACTTACAGTTGAACAAAATATTTAAACTCTCTTCTGTTTACATTTATCTCTTCATACCCAAGAACCATGGGACCCACACCATTTAAAAAAACAACTACTTTAGAAAGCTTACTGATCTGAAATCCACAGCTTGTACTTCCCATCAGTTCAGATAAACAACCATCTATTGAGTGCTAACTATAGGAGAGTCATGCTTAGGTCTAGGGATAGAAGATGAATAAGAATGGTCCATATTCTTGAGGAATAATTTTTGTACTGTGGACTTATTAATAAAAACTTAAATAGATTATTCCAATGCAATCTATTAAATAACAATGAGATAGAAGGCACAACTTCAAGGGCTTGGCACCAAATAGTAAGTACGAGGCTGTGTGATAGGTTTGCTCTCCAGTTCTTGTGAGAAATATTTTCACATCATCTTGGTATTAAAAATATTCCACCCTACCAATATAAGCCCCCCCAAAAAATGTATAAACTTCAGGATAATGGATTTTGGGAACAAATTCAGAAAGGAAAAAATTCACAAATTCTTCTTTTGTTACTGTTGTCATAGGAGGGACTCTCAACCCAAGAGCTGTTCCATGATCTTGCTACTTGGCTTGAGCCTATTACGTCATGTTAACTGAATTCTAAGAGGGAGCATCTCAAGGACAAACACACCAAGAGACAGGCAGAAGCTGAAATGTCTCTTGCGACCTTGCCTTTGTAGTCATGCAGCATTATGTTTGCCCCATTCTACTGGCAAAAATGGAATTCTAGGGTAAGTCAGGCTCAAAGACAGGGGGACACACAATACTGTAAATACTAGGAAATAGGATTCATTGAGGAGGGTATCACTGGAGGTTATTTACTATCCAAGAACTTTTTGATCATAGAAAAGCATTTACTCAGTTGACAGTCCCAGCTGGAAGATCAGCATCAACTGTCAATCACATGAGTAAACTACCAGGAATCTCTATCTTGGTTGGGGGATGGATGGAGAATGGGAAGATGTTAGACAAAAGTAGGAAGTTTCAGTTAGATAGGATGAATAACTTATGGACATCTATTGTACAGCATGGTGATTATTGTTAATAATAATGTACTGTACACTTGAAAATTGTTGAGAAAGTAGATCTTAAATATTCTCACTAAAAAGCAATAAGTATATGAAGTGATGGATATGCTAACTAGCTAGATTTAATCATTTTACAATGCATACATAAATCAAAACATCATATTTTACATCATAAGTATATATAATTTTTACTGGTCAGTTATGCCTTAATAAAGCAGGAAAAAATAAAAAGCAATTCCCTCCAATAACTATCCTTCACAATCAGAATACAAAAGATCATATCAACATGCACATTAAAAAATAGAAAACACATTAAAATATTAAGAGGATACAGCTGTTCTTCTTTAAAGAAAAAAAAAAAACCCAGCCCAGTTAAGTTTTCAGTAGGCACTGGTCCTAGTCATCATCTTATTAGAACCATATAAAAAACCCAAATAAGAATTGTCTAGGTAAGCCCAGTTGCCACAAAACATGAGAAATAATTGTTGTCTTAGGGCGATAAGTTTCCTAGCACTTTGTGTTATACAAAAATAGACAGCAGAAACATCTTGCATTTTCCAGATGTAAGAATGTGTACTATAATGTTTAAAGTAACAACTAAAGGAATAGGAGAATGACTATATAAACAAAAAGCCAATAGGTAGGAAAAACATTAAATAATAAAAATAATCAATCCATTCAACTTTAATGTCTAAGTATAATGTACTATTTTATAGCAGGCCAATGCTCATGAAACAATAACCAGGAAAAAAAGATAAGTAAATTACCCAAATCATATTTTTAAAGATACTAGAAATCTATGGAAACAAAAAGAGTTATTTGAAATAAAATTCTAAGGAGAATTCTAAGAAGTATGTAAGAGGGGAAACTTTCTGAGAGAAGCTAATCTAATAATATCCAGGGGTTTTACGGTTTTTGGGTTTTGTTTTGTTTTGTTTTCATGGAACATGAGCTAATTTCTGTTGTAGACTAATGATTTGGGTTGTGTAAGCTTCAGACTTGCCTAAGCACAAAGCTCCTAATGAGAGAATTGTAAGCCAGAAAGACTTGTACTAATCACAGAGGAAGTAGTGTGGCAAATTAAAAACTTGAAGAAATGGAAACAATAGTTGATGTGTTTATAAGATATTTTCTGCATTTTGATTTTGTAAAGAAGTAAGATGATATAGGTCAAATTCTTTTATAGGCAGACTGAAATTCCATTTGTCAATGCTAAGAAATAAAAACTTGTGTCAAGAACGCTGTCAAGTTTATCTTCAAAATATTTGCCACATTTTGAAGATAGGCAGGGTGTTAGCCTAGAGATTTGGGCTCTGAAGTAAAGAACTGTAACTTCTGTAGTATTTTACATATGAGAAAAATAAGGCGATCCAAGCTCTATACATAAGGTCTGGGAAAGCCACATCCTCAAAGCAAAGGTGAACCAGAGGTTGACTGTCTACTGCTAAAATTCAAACTCAGCTCCTACCCAGCTCAATTTTTAATTGGACTGCAGTAACAAGATTCTCATCGCATTTGATTAATAGAGGAAAGAAGAAAGAACTCTCTCTGGTGGAAGTTTACAACATAGGAACCTCTTTAATTCTTTATATGTCCAACATATATAAATGTACAACATGTAATAAAAAACTGTTATAATTGGAAAGAAGTCAGAAAATGTTACCTATTAAAAAAGAGAAATGGCAGACAATAAAAACAGACATACAGATAATCCAAGTGTAAGTTTAGCAGACAATGGTATTTTAAAACATCTGCAATATGTTCCAGAAATAAATGAAAATATGGATCAAATAAGTGAAAGGATGGAATTTAATGGAAAATTGGAATCTATGAAAAGGTTCAAATGGACATTCTAGAACTGAAAAAAGAAAAATAGAATGTACAAAATAAAGAATACTATTGATAAGTTTAATAACAGATTGAATACAGCAGAACACAAGAGTAGTAGATTGAAAAGTCAGTAAATAAAAATGCTAAGTTAAGCACTGCATAATAAAAAATAGTGGGGTTGAGGGGACAGAACAGGGAATAGCAGGTAAATGTAAAATGTTCAAAATATCTATCACATTTATAACTGATATCCCTAAATAAGAGAAAAGAATGGGGCAGAAACAATTTGAAGAGATAATGGATGAGACAATTTCAAAACTAATATGAAGCATTAATGCACAGTTTCCAAGAAGCTCCATGAACCCAAAGCAGGATAAACCAAAGCTAAAGAATAAAGCTTCAAAGTAGACAAAGTGGGAAAACACTGCCTTCAAAGAAACAATATTAAAAATGACAGCACACTTCTTAAGAAAAATAATGTAAACAAGAAGGAAATTAAAAGGTATCTCCAAAGGGCTGACAAAATGACTGCTAACCTAGAATTCTATATCCAGTGAAAATAACATTCAAAAATGAAAGTCAGCATGAACAAATGTGTAGACAATAACTGAGTTCACTTACTTCCCAGTCATAAATGAAAGAAAAGCTGAGAATTCTTCAAGCAAAATAAAAATTATTTTAGAAGGAAATATAAAAATACAAAAGGAAGTGAAGATCACCAGTAAGAATATATATAAATAAATACTGGAGGCATATAAATATACACAAGTGAATGTGAATACTATATAAATAACATGTGAATAATGGTATGAGTAGGCATAACAGGGTATTGCCTACAGATAGCAATAATTGTAATATTTTGTGGTAGAAAGTAAGTAAAAAGATTTTAGAGATTTGAAGTTTCTTCCAGTACTGGGGAAATACGAAAATTAATAATTTGCATTAGTCTATAATAAGGAGGTGACATATATTGTAATTTCTATAGTAACCAATAAAAGATAGTAAAATAATGTAAAATTTCTATAGTAACCAATATACAAAATTTCTATAGTAACCAATATACAAAATTTCTATAGTAACCAATAATGTAAAATTTCTATAGTAAAATTTCTATAATAACTATAGTAAAGTTTTTATAGTAACCAATAAAAGATAGTAAAAATAAAAAATATTTAATTAATATTAGAATAGTAAAAAGGTAATATAATAATAGAAAAGGAAAAAAGTAAAGATAAAAAAATTAAAAATATGCATAAAATAGAAAATAGTAATAGTATGATCATTTTAAGCCCAACTATTTCAAAGTTGCATTAAATATAAATGAATTAAATACCCTAAGGAATAGAGTAATATTGTCAAACTGGATTTAAAAATAACAACTACAGTTTAATGTTGTATATAAGAGACTAACTTTGAATAACAACAAATATGAGAAATGGTGCTTAGCATAATTCTTACCATCACTAGTCACTGGGAACACTGAAATTAAAACTACAATGAAATACAAAGACACCTACCCAAATGGCTAAATTTTAAAATGCTGACAGCATTAAATGTTGTTGATTAGGTGGAAAGATGGGAACTGTCATACAGTGCTAGGAAAAGTATAAATTGGTAAGGCCAAGATGAGCAACTATCTGGCATTGTCCACTAAAGTTAAGTATATGCTCTTCTTATGATTCAGCATATCCACTTCTAGGTATATATCCAACAAAACTGTCTGTGTATGTGCACCAGAAGACATGTATGAGAATGTTCATAACAGAATAATTCAGGATAGCAGAAACTAAAAATAACCCAAATGTCCAAAAAAGTAGATTAAATTATCTTACACTTGTATAACTAAATATATAAAATAAATTTACTACAGCTAGTCACAAAAATGTGATTGAATATCATAAACATAATATTAATCAGCAGAAATGAGACCCAAATAATATCTTTAAAAGATTCCAATTATATAACTATACCAAAGCTAATAATGGTGAAACTTAAACTATATGCTAGAGGTCAAGGTCAAGATTGTGGTTATTTGCGGGGGAGAATGTAGAAAGACTGGGAAAGGACATTAAAGGGTCTTCTCTAGTACTGACAATGTTCACATTTTTTTTTACCTAAATAGCAGTTACATACTTTGGGGTAATTCATTAAGTTAAGTGATTATAATTTGTTCTTTTTTTAAAGATGAGTATGTTAATAGAGAAATTTCAAAATTTATAGAAATGGATCTGTTTTTGTGAGATAACACTGCTGGGCTTAATACATGAGCTGAAGTATTAAGCAAAGATTTATGAAATAATTCTTCCAGTGGACATCTTTTTGGCAGACATAGAAATGCAACAAGACAATGTGGGCTGAAAACACAGAGCATGAAAGAGGGACAGTTCCAAGGGACAGTAGGCAGCACTAGAAGATGCTTGTTATTATAAAAGGAGCAAATCTATGAAATTTTCTCTATATCAAACCACAACATAGTAATATGAAAATAAATGTAGGCTTTTAACTTATCACTTAAGAAAAATGGTTTTTCTAGGTTGTCTTTCCATCTAAAAAACTGACATGACTAATCCAGGTGATACTAATAGTTGCTAACTAGTGTACAATCACAAAATTTGGAGATGAAAATTATCTCTTTATCTGATCTATGCTAAAAGATATCACATTTAGAAAGTCATATAATTTTGATAATGTCAGTATTTAATTTTTAAGTAGTTATTTAAACAACCATGTAGGGATTTGGCTTAATGAATGCTGAAGAGACAGAAGAGAGAGAGAAATCCATAGTTGTTCAGTTGAAGCTCTGCATAATTTCTTAATGGAAGTCCTGATTGCACAAATCGGACTACAGA
The DNA here is from genome assembly GCF_000951045.1 of Mandrillus leucophaeus. NCBI lineage: Eukaryota > Metazoa > Chordata > Mammalia > Primates > Cercopithecidae > Mandrillus > Mandrillus leucophaeus. The sequence goes on from NW_012101249.1 coordinate 885,163, forward strand.
ACTTCGGGTCTCTAGGTTTCTAACCCAGATATGTCAGGCAAGCTTCTTTCATTTGCCAAAATAGCAATAATAACAACACTTAATATTCCTGGCACTGTGTTGCAGTAGGGATACAAAACTGAAATATGCTGCAACATAACTTTATAAAGTATGCCATTAGAAAATGGAGCTATAATCACTGTATTACTCTCAGGAAAAATAAACTTGTGATATTCTAGGAAATATATGCAAAGCCGAACTATGATTAAAATTCACCATTTTACTATTATAATGTTACTAGTATTTATTATTATATTTACTATTATTATAAATTTATTTTATATTATTTATATCCATTTGCTTTATATTATGTATATCTAAATAATATAATTATGTATTATTACATAATATGTAATATTTGTTTATAACTCATATTATATTTATTATAAATTTATTTCCTATGACTATAACATTTACAATTATTATAAAGTTCACTATTACTTACTCAATTCCTAATTTGCATCCTACTTTCTAAAGAATTTCCATTTTTATCATTAAAACCTGGTTTATTACCAGCAAGAAGAATGTCTTTAATTGAATCCATTTACTCAAAGTACAAAAATACAAGGTTCTTGGATATTAAGTTCAAAAATGTGTTCAGATTCAATTTGTAGATTATTAAATCTTACTAAAGTCCATTAAAGGATACCGACATAAGGCAAGTTTTTATACTATTGTTTTAATCAATAGAGGCTTAATATCCAGAATCTTAAAAGAATTCCAGCAAATCAATTAGGAAAAGACACATGAGCCAATGAAATATAAATACACACACACAAAAATAGAGGCATTTCACGGAAGAGTAAATAAGAGGCCAGAGAAAGATTTTTGATGTAACTAGCAGTCCTGGAAATGTAAATGAAGACCAAATCAAGATATCATTTTATACTCACCAAAATGAGTAAAAGATAAGAAGTCTAGCAATATTGCTTTAGCAACAATGTGGAATCCTGGAGATTTTTATATATTGTTAGCAGGATGTAAATTACTGTAACAACATTAAAAATGTAGCAGTTTATCAATTTCTTATACAATTGAAGATGGGCATGCTTTACCATTAATCAGTTCCACACCCAGGTACATGGCCCATAGATGCACATGTGCACAGGGATATCAGTATTACGAAAAAAGCAACACTGTTATATTACGAACAAAGCAACATTGTTAGTAATGTTAGCAAAAAATAACAGCAGACAATCCAAATGTCCAAAAACAGAAAAATGAAAAACTAGAGAATATTAAATTAAAAATATTTTATAGCATTGAAAATGATTGACTTAATGCCAGAAATGACTCTCTCAAGTATAATTTGACTTCTTTTCTTTTTTCTTTATTAAAAAATTTTATTTTAAGTTCTGGGATACATGTGAAGGATGTGCAGGTTTGTTACACAGGTAAACATATGCCATGATGGTTTGCTGCACCTGTCAACCCATCACCTAGGTATTAAGCCCCACATGCATTAGCTATTTATCTTGATGCTCTCCCTCCCCCCACACCACTCTCCTGAGCAGACCCCAGTGTTTGTTGTTCCCCTCCCTGGGTCCACGTGTTCTCATTGTTCAGCTCCTACTTATAAGTAAGAACATGTGGTGTTTGGTTTTCAGTTCCTGTGTTAGTTTGCTGAGAATGATGGTTTCCTGCTTCATTCATGTCCCTGTGAAGGAAGTGATCTCATTTCTTTTAATGGCTGCATAGTATTCCATGGTATATATATATGCCACATATTCTTTATCCAGTCTATCACTGATGGGCATTTGGGTTGATTCCACGTTTTTGCTATTGTGAATAATGCCGCAATGAACACACACGTGCATGTATCCTTAAAATTGAATGATTGATATTCCTTTGGGTATATACCCAGTAATGGGATTCCTAGGTCAAGTAGTATTTCTGGTTCTAGATCTTTAAGGAATCACCACACTGTCTTCCACAATGGTTGAACTAATTTACATTCCCACCAACAGTGTAAAAGCATTCTTATTTCTCCGCAGTCTCGCCAACATATGTTGTTTCATGACTTTTTAATAATCATCATTCTGACTGATGTGAGATGATAGTTCATTGTGGTTTTGATTTGCATTTCTCTCATGGTCAGTGATGTTAAGCTTTTTTTCCTATGTTTATTGGCTGCATACGGGTTTTCTTTCAAGAAGTGTCTGTTCATGTCCTTCGCTCACCTTTTGATGGGGTTGTTTGCTTTTTCTTGCAAATTTAAGTTCCTTGTAGATTCTGGATATTATTAGACCTTTGTCAGATGGATAGATTGCAAAAATTGTCTTCCATTCTGACCTTTTTCTTTTAAAATGAATTTTAATAATAAGCAATAGAGGGGGCCGAGCAAGATGGCCGAATAGGAACAGCTCCAGTCTCCAGCTCCCAGTGCAAGCGACATAGAAGACAGGTGATTTCTGCATTATCAACTGAGGTACTGGGTTCATCTCACTGGAGAGTGCTGGACAATCGGTGCTGGTCAGCTGTTGCAGCCCGACCAGCAAGAGCTGAAGCAGGGGGAGGCATCTCCTCACCTGGGAAGCTCAACGGGGAAGGGAATCCCTTTTCCTGGCGGGGGAACAGAGACACAAAACACCTGGAAAATCTGGTAACTCCCACCCCAATACTGTGCTTTAAGCAAACGGGCACACCAGGAGATTATATCCCACACCTGGCCAGGAGGGTCCCACGCCCACGGAGCATTCCTCATTGCTAGCACAGCAGTCTGCAATCTAACCCCAAGGCAGCAGCAAGGCTGGGGGAGGGGCACCCACCATTGCTGAGGCTTAAGTAGGTAAACAAAGCCCTGGGAAGATCGAACTGGGTGGAGCTCACAGCAGCTCAAGGAGGCCTGTCAGTCTCTGTAGACTCCACCTCTGGGGACAGGGTACAGCTAAACAACAACAACAACAAAAGCAGCAAACACCTCTGCAGACGCAAGCAATTCTGTCTGACAGCTTTGAAGAGAGCAATGGATCTCCCAACACGGAGGTTGAGATCTGAGAATGGACACACTACCTGCTCAAGTGGGTCCCTGACCCCTGAGTAGCCTAAATGGGAGACATCCTCCACTAGGGGCAGACGGACACCCCACACCTCACACGGTGGAGTACACCCCTGAGAGGAAGCTTCCAAAGCAAGAATCACACAGGTACACTCGCTGTTCAGCAGTATTCTATCTTCTGCAGCCTCTGCCGCTGACACCCAGGCAAACAGGGTCTGGAGTGGACCTCAAGCAATCTCCAACAGACTTACAGCTGAGGGTCCTGCCTGTTAGAAGGAAAACTAACAAACAGAAGGGACACACACACCAAAACCCCATCAGTACGTCACCATCATCAAAGACCAGAGGCAGATAAAACCACAAAGATGGGGAAAAAGCAGGGCAGAAAAACTGGAAATGCAAAAAATAAGAGAGCATCTCCGTCTCCAAAGGAACGCAGCTCATTGCCAGCAACAGATAAAGCTGGACGGAGAATGACTTTGACGAGATGAGAGAAGAAGGCTTCAGTCCATCAAACTTCTCAGAGCTAAAGGAGGAATTACATACCCAGCACAAAGAAACTAAAAAGCTTGAAAAAAGAGTGGAAGAATTGATAACCAGAATAATTAATGCAGAGAAGGCCATAAACGAAAGAACAGAGATGAAAACCATGACACGAGAAATAAGTGACAAAAGCACAAGCTTCAGTAACT
>NW_012101250.1:0-28322 GCF_000951045.1 Mandrillus leucophaeus
GAAAACCAAACACTGCATGTTCTCACTCATAGGTGGGAACTGAACAATGAGATCACTTGGACTCGGGAAGGGGAACATCACACACCGGGGCCTCTTATGAGGAGGGGGGAGGGGGAGGGATTGCATTGGGAGTTATATCTGATGTAAATGACGAGTTGATGGGTTCTGACGAGTTGATGGGTGCAGCACATCAACATGGCACAAGTATACATATGTAACAACCCTGCACGTTATGCACATGTACCCTAGAACTTAAAGTATAATAATAATAATAAATAAATAAATAAATAAAAGAAAAAAAGCAGGCAGGTAAAGAGCAAAAAAAAAAAAAAAGATTAGGTTATATTCTTATTCAATTTGACATGTTTGTCATAATTGATTTGAAACTTCTCTGCAGAATTTCGTGTCAGTATGTCCAAGACATCCATCTCATGTTTTAAATACTCTGAAAGGATGTTTTCAGAATTCAAATCAGTGTCTGGCTCTGCGACTTTAGGAAGAATTGTGAACACATCACAGACTCTTTTTTCCAATATTGATTGAATTTCTCATGGAAGTCTTCCTCACTCAACTTTTTAGCCTTTACAATTAAAGCCAATTTTTGGCTCCTTTCCAATAATTTGTTTTATAATCTCCCTTTTTCTCATCCAGCCTTTCTTAAATTTTTTAAAAAACTAATAAGTTCACTGGCTTTTCTTTTGCTGTCTGAAAGAAGTTGCTTTTTAAGGATTATTAGCTTATTTTCAAAATTGAACTCATTTTTCAAAATTGAACTCATTTTTCAAAATTGAGCTTATATTTCCATTGAACTTACATTTCATTCTCTTAGTCTTCATTAAAATGTGTTTCAAGTTCTTGCTTCATGGCTTCATATTCTTCTGTAACTGGAGCCTCAAATGTGCTTGTTTCGAGTGTGTGAATTTTTCTATTCCGAATCTGGTTGATCAGCTGGTTCTGTAAGCTCAGCACACGATTCTTCAGCTCCCAGGTCCAGTGGTTATACGTGGTTTCCAGTTTGCTCATGACCATGACTTCTTGGATGTTCCTGAAACCAAAAATAAAGTTCTCATGTACCAAATCTCTCCACACCTTTCAGGTGTGTGCTAGACTTCATTGTGAGTGTTCTCAATATTGATGGGCTTTTTAGTTGCCAAGGTGAGTTGCAATTTGACAGCCTGATTTTGGCATTTCCTTTTACATAGAATCAGTTGGAGAAATTTCTATCCAACTAGAAATAAGTCAAATTAAGAACAGGAACAATGAATATCATTCTTATTACTGCTATGCAATCTGGGAATATTTATAACTTCTCTCATCTTTGTCAATATACTTTTAAGGTTCTTGGACTTCAAAAACTGCTGCCTTGCCCAATGGAAATAATATAACTTCAAAAATAATCCTGAAATTCTGAATGCTTGCCTTATTGAGAAATTATTGCATCTATCTTAAATTTACAATGGATATCTCTGTGTTTTTAAATGGTATGGACACTTAAGAATATCAAATCAGAAGTGTATTTTTTACCTTTCTTCTTAAAATGCAAAGAACAAATAAATGACTCTTACTCTCTTAGTGCTTGTGTTTAACAAAGGACTTGAGTTTTAGAAATTTTAGTCAATGGAGGGATGTAGAAAAAGAGATAGCATCAGATGTTGCAAAAAAAAAAAAAAGATGCTCACACACAGAAGTCACATGTTACCTTAGTGGGCTTCATTTTTCTCACTGTCAGGGCAGGAGCAGATGGGAATTTTGATCAAATAATCGCTGAAACTGAGTGTTTCCTCTTTTTTCTGTAAAGCTCTGAGTTTATCATGCTTTGGGGCCTAATCACTATTCACCCTATTTAATTAAGAAACTATGAAATGTTAATGCAATATAAAGGGCTATTATCCTCAGAGATGAAAGGCAAATAAGGGAGCTGATGTGCAGGCATCTCTGTCCATTAGAGATAAGAAAAATGAGAGCTTTGGTTTAGATGGGCAGTTGCAGAGGCAACCATGGTTTCTTCTCTATGAGACCACATGGTGTCATGGGAAGAAAGCTAGACTTAGAGTTCTCCATCTGCTTCTTACTACCTGTATGATCTTGGGTTTGCCATCTATCTCCTGAGATTATTTTTCTTTTTCCTATCTCGAAAATGGCCATTACCCAAACCATTTCTCATTAAGATGATCAACTGACATATTTTAGTTTTCCATTGCTGCATAACTAATTACCACAAACTTAGAGGTTTGAAATGGCACACATTTATTATTTTGTAGTTTCTGTAAGCCAGAAGTCTGGGCAAAGTACAGCTATGTTCTCTACTTTAGGATGTCACCAGATTGTAATCTAGCGTTGACTGAGATCATGGTCTCATCAAGGATTTGACTGGAGCTCTGGTTTGAGTGTTTGTCTATTCTAAATTAATGTTGAAATTTAGTTCCTGTTATGGGGGTGTTAGAAGACGGAGGTTTTGGGAGGTGAGAGGGCCATGAGGGTTCTTCCCTCATAGATAGAATTAACACTGTTATAAAAGGGTGATTTCAGCCCTCTTTTGCCTCTTTGCTCCTCTGCCATGTAAGGACATGGTGTTCCCAATGTAAACAAGATCCAGTTCCCATATGAACTGTGAACATATGGTGTTCACAAGAAAGCATAAACAGGCTCCCTTTTAATCAGCAGATTTAGAAACAAAAAACAAATACGAAAGTAAAACCTTAGAGCAGGAAGTTTTGCACTGCTCTAAGGATAAACTCAGTTTTCTGTCTCACATAAAGGGCCAAAGCCTGGGGTGAAGCTGTGTGTCGGCAGCCCCAGCCCCAGAAAAGGAACCTACTCTCCATGCACGTCTCTCTGGAGCAACCTGAAGACAGGAGCTTGGTCTCAGGACAGGTAGGTGAAGAACAGAGGAAACAGAGCAGACAGAGGTACAGCAACAGACCCAGAAACTAAAGTAGAAAAAGAAATTGATGTAAATAAACATAGGAAGCAGTCAGACACAAGGCGATTAAGACGCTGGGAATACAAATGTGGATTTGGCATTGTCATTAATAGAGCACACTAATGTCCAATATGTGGCATTTAAGGGAAGAGAGTGAGCCAGATGGTAGGAAAGGAAAAAAGAGTGGTTCCAAAAAGCTACAAATCTGGGAGAAGGAGTATATAATTGAAACAGACAAAAAACATTTTGGTAACTTTTATTATCAAATAAAAACAAACAATATTTAGGTAAAGAGGGACTTTATTCAAAAGAATCATTACAACAAGAGGAAGGAGAGTATTGCAATAGGGAGAAGAATCCAAATATAAGAGCTATAAGCATCTCAAAGACCAGAGAGAAAAAGATTTCCTTTTATGGTGAAGGATCAACAAAGCTGGAAAGATACCAGTATGGGGATAGGGAAATAACCGTGAAATGTTTTACCCAAGGTCAGCTGATTCTTAGAAGAGTCATTAAGGAGGGTTGTATGCTGGATCAGAAGAAGGGTAGATCAAAACTCACGAGCTTGGAAGAGGAAGAGAAATCTAACTGATATTCGGTCAAGTTAATAATCACTTTGTTCCTACTATCCAGTGAGGATAAACAGTTCAGCTAATCTTTTATAAAGCCGAGAATGAGAATTTAAAAAGTCTGTGTCTGGCCTATCATGAAAAAAAAAGAGACATAAGTCTCATCTAAGTCATATGGGGAAGAGTGGTTTTTTGCAATAATCCCTTTCTCAGAACACCAAAAAGTGGATGGATTTCCTTAACCATAACTGTTTTCCAGGAACAAAGGGCTCAAATAAAAAGGTTTCACATTGTTAATTTGACTCATTTGAATAATAGCAAGTATTGCAAACACAGAAAAGAGAGTTACTAACTGGACCTGGAAAATTAATGAACCTTCACAAATAAAGAGAAACATGAATTGGGTCAGAAGTATAAAATCCTAGGGAGAGAAAGTAGGGAAGGGTTCATATAGTGAAATATGCAGAGTCAAGAAACACCTTGAGGTCCTTGAGGTGGAGGGAAGATGGCTGATGTGGCACTTAAGGGAAGAGAGTGAGCCAGACAGTAGGAAAAGGGAAAAGAGTGGTTATAAAAAGGAATTACAGAGGTTAATTGCTGCCAGATTATGAGGGGTCTTAAAGGCCAGGGTCACATAGTTTTGATTGTATCTTAAAACAGTGTCAGATTTCAAAAGTTTGTAAACAAAGAAACAAATGATTTAAATATGATTTTCAGGATGGAATGTAGAAAATAGATCACAAGAGGAGTGAGAAAATAGATTCAAGGGCTACTCTTACAGAATAGGCAAATAGGGCTCACTAATGTCCAATATGTAATGAGTATTCAACAGGAAGCAAAATTATGAGGGAAGAACTAGGAGAACCAAGCTTCCACAACATAAAAGTTTCCTGCTTCACCAGTTCACCATCAAAACTAAGTGGATTTCCTTTATCAAAAATTTTCCTAGAAGAAGATGTGACCAAAAGGCTGGAGCCAGGAATTTAGAATGAGTTTTTAATTGAATAAACCATTCTACATAGTTAATCCAACAAGTCCAAAGAACAACTCCCAATCCAAAGGAATAGTAAGATATAGGGTAGGTGTCAGAGTCTGAGGCAAACTAAAATTTGGTAGAAACTAGAAAAAGCAAGAAGGGCCTAAAGCATTACATAGTTAACAGCAGAGAAAGCATCTCCTCAAAGAGGTACACTCTAACCACACAATCTAAAGTAGTCTTAAGTTACCTTTAATCCCATTACTTCCTTAATTCTTTCTTAGCACTTAAAAAAATCTGAAAATATTATCACTTATTCATACATTTACAAGTTCACGATCCTTCCTCTATTAAAATGTGAACTCTGTAAGAGTAGGGATCTAATCTATTCATCAGTCAACCCACAGCACCTAGAACTTTTCTCAACACACTGAAAGCCCTCAACAAATATGTGTGAAGGCTGGGCATGGTGGCTCATGCATGTAATTCCAGCACTTTGGGAGGCCAAGGTGGGTGGATCACCTGAGATCAGGAGTTTGAGACCAGCCTGGCCAACATGGCAAAACACCGTTTCCACTAAAACTACAAAAATTAGCCAGGTGTGGTGGCGGAACCTATAATCCCAGCTACTCGGGAGGCTGAAGCAGGAAAATCCCTTTAACTCAGGAGGCAGAGGTTGCAGTGAGCCAAGATCAAGATCATGCCACTTCGCTCCAGCCTGGACAAAAGAGTAAAACTCCATCTCAAAAAAAAAAAGTGTAAAACAAATTCTGGGATTTTTAGCTTATCTTTGATAAATCTCTAATTCATGTTACTTTGTGATCAATTTCACTTAAAGGAATTTTTCATGATGGATACAAGAAAGGAGAGGCCGTCAACAAAGACAGGTCCTTAGAATTAACAGGATGGAAATATTGTAGAGACATCTAACTTGGTAATTTGAATGTCAGCATCAGGCTTATAGAGAACTTTTAAAGAAAAAGATGTAGGTAGAAGTGAGACTAAACGACGAGAAGTAGATGGAATGAATTCATCAATTCATTTCATCAACAAACATTTATTGAGCCAGATATGCTGAATTGAAATACTTTTTTGAGAAATCTAGAAACAATGAAAATATAAAGAAAGTAAAAATTTATAGAACAGGCAGGAACCAGTTTGCATTTAAGTAGTATGGGAAGCCTTGAGCATGTTTTCTTGTCCAGAGTGAAGCAACCAAGAAAGTAAGATGCTCAAAATACCTTAGACTCAAGAGATAGAAAGCAAGACCCTAGGGGAGGTAAGTAGGAGCAGGATTTCAAGGACAGAGTTAGTTGGTATTGCACAGAGATTAAGGACACTTCTTCCTTGGAGATCAGAGAAAACAAAAACACAAGGATGGCTACTACAGTCTTAAATTTGAAGGTGAAACGTTTGAATGTGAGAAAGGCCTGACCAGATGGCTTCTCTAGAATTAGGAAGTGAGGCCATCAAAGGGGACAGAACCCTTAACATGCTCTGTTTGATATAAATCTTTTTGTCACCCTTAGCTTTTTCTCTAGGCTGCAGGTTTTAGGCTGAAAGACTCTCCCATGCATTTTCTTATTTCTCTCTCCAACCCTATTGTCTAGCAAAGTGCCTGGCACTAAGGAAGAGATAGATAATATGATTCAATATGAAACCATGAAGAGGTGATGGCTGATTGTGAGGACTGAAAGAAAGAGAGGTGTTTTTGGAGTCTGAAACGCTGGGAAGATGGGAGTATTATAAATTATTTTTGCCAGTTTTCTTTCTTTATGTGGAAGTGTACAGTGCTATTCTTTTGTATTTGACTTCTTTCTCACAACTTAATATTGTGAGATTAACCCATATTGTTGTGCAGAGCTGTGGTATTTGTTTTCATTGTTGTATAACATTCTATTGTATGAATATGCCAAACTTTATTTACCCATCTGGATGTGGATGGATATTTGGTTTATTTCCAGTTGTGACTTTTGTGAATAGTGCTGCCATGAACATTCTCATAGATGTGTCTTGGTGCAAATGTGCACATATTGGCATTTATCTAGAGATAGAAATCTTGGATTATATCTGCCACTTTATATGCTATGATTTCTTGATTGGATTCTTTTCCCTACCTTTGTTGTACTTATTAAAACCAATTCCATTTCATTGTAATCGCCTAAGGGAATCACCTTGCCACTACCTAGACAGAGCTGATTCATCAAGACAGGGGAATTGAAATAGAGAAAGAGTAATTCACACAGAGCCAGCTGTGTGGGAGACCGGAGTTTTATTATTACTCGAATCAGTCTCCCCAAGCATTCGGGGAGCAGGGTTTTTAAGGACAACTTGGCGCGTTGGGGGAGGCCAGTGAGCCAAGAGTGCTGACTGGTCAGGGACAAAATCATAGGGAGTTGAAGCTGTCTTCTTGCACTGAGTTGGTTCCTGGGTGGGGGTCCACAAGATCAGATGAGCCAGTTTATCAATCTGGGTGGTGCCAGCTGATCCATCAAGTACAGGATCTACAAAATCTCTCAAGTAATGATCTTAGGAGCATTTTAGAGAGGCTCAGAATCTTGTAGCCTCCAGCTGCATGACTCCTAAACCATAATTTCTAATCCTGTGGCTAATGTTAGTCCTACAATGGCAATTTAGTCCCCAGGCAAGAAGGAAGTCTGCCCTGGGAAAGGGCTGCCACCGTGTCTGTTTAAACTACAAACGAAGTTTCTCCCAAAGCTAGTTCGGCCCACACCCAGGAATGAACAAGGACAACTTGGAGGTAAGAAGCAAGATGGAGTTAGTTAAGTTACATCTCTTTCACTGTCTCAGTCACAATTTTGCAAAGACGGCTTCATCATTATTCCATTAGTTGGGATATAATCACTCTTTTGTGTGAGTGTCATGACTGCACTCCATCATTATCTGAGACATTCAAAAATAATTTTCTATTAATTTTGCATAAATTCACTGTCACCACGACCACCACATACACTCTGTCCTCATCCACAAAACATTATCTTTCCTATATTGAACCAGCTAGAATTTTAATTAGAAACTCTTCCTAATTTTTACATTATACAACCACAAGTATTTTGCTAATAGTTTTACTTGTTCCTTTACTACTTTGATTGGTATATAATATTAGGTTCTGGTCATATTATTTAGAATATGATATTACAAATTTATATTATAATCATATCCTAAAATATCATATTATAAAAGAATACTTCCCAGAACTGCAATATGACCTGATTCTTTGCATTGAAAGTGTACATCAAATGTTGAAAAGAATAATTATAATGATAAAATTATAATTTCATTATTTAAAAATTTTGTTTTTATAGCTTAGTAATAATTTATAATAATTTATAATTCTATCATTTTATTGTATATTATTATAATTGTAATAATTATATTATTCCTTGTGTTCAACATTTGATATGTACTTTCAATAATTTTACAATATTTCAAGCACTATAATAATTATAAATTATTTTATTATTTATTAGTACTTTGATTTACTCTGTTCAACAGTTAATGTATACTTTCAATATCATCAGATCATACTGCAGCTCTGGGAAGTGTTCCTCTATTGTTTCTTCGATCATTTTTCTCCTCTATTCTTTCTAATCTCTCCTTCTCAAAATTATGTTAGAGTCAGTTAGCATTGGCAGCACTTCTGGATCTATGTTCCATGTCTCTTTAGAGCTCACCCTTTTTCCATTTCTTTATCCTTTGAGGTTAAATTCTGAAACAACCCTCAGTTGAACATTCTAGCATAGCAGTACAGTCTTCAGGTGTGTTCATGCAAACATTCAGTCAGAAAGAATACTTTAGTTGGAAACCAGGATGCAAAAACTCTCAAATGAGTTGTTTCTATATCCAGGCCATCCAAAATGGCAAAATTAATTTTTTACACTCCCACATTTTCTCCACTGAAAATGTCTCTAGGATAGTGTTTCTCTCTCTCTCTGTCTTTTTTTTTTTTTTTTTTTTGGAGACAGAGTCTCGCTCTGTTGCCCAGGCTAGAGTGCCATGGTGTGATCTCTGCTCACTGCAACCTCCGCCTCCTGGGTTCAAGTGATTCTCCTGCCTCAGCCTCCCAAGTTGCTGGGATTACAGGTGCCCACCACCACACCCAGCTAATTTTTGTATTTTTAGTAGAGACGGGGTTTCACCATGTTGGCCAGGCTGGTCTCGAACTCTGGACCTCAGGTGATCCACCCGCCTCAGTCTCTCAAAGTGCTGGGATTACAGACATGAGCCACCATGCCCAGCCAGGATAGTGTTTTTTCAAAATGGGATTGAATACTTAACATTTGGAAGCATGTATTAAATGAACTTTGGAGTGTTTTAGAAAATGATAGTTTCTGAACAATAACTAGGCTTCACATGTCAAAACTTCTGTGACTGGGACTGGGAATTTTTTTAATGTCCCCAGCTGATTTTGTTTAAATAAAGATTTGAGAACTGATTTGAAATATTAACTCATACTTCTTACTCTAAATTAGCTTAAAACCAAGCCTGTTTGATGCACCAATATGTCAGGTAAATCAGGCATAGAAGTCAAGACATTAAAAGCCTTCACACCTCCACTAGTTTGCTGCAGCATTTTCCTTTCCTTGAATGAATTCCTGCCTTCTCTGAATCTATATCCACAATAGACCAAAGCTGTATTATTGGATAGGAGGAAAAGTTATTGTCCAAATTGTTGTCTAAATTTTTCCAGCATCCAAAAGTATGGGTAAATAATCTACCTCTAGCACACAAGTCCTTCTTTGTGGGTAACAGTAGAGCTGACAACAACTAAGGTAGATTTTCCTCCTCCTCTTCCATCTTCCCATCACTCACATACCTACTTCTTTCTCATTTGCATGACCCTAGCACCTGTTCTGAGGCATACAAGGCTACAAAGAAGGACTTGTTACCTTTGGAGACTATTAGAACAAGTTCCTAATACAAAAGACTCAGATATGCACACCATTTTATAGGTGTATATTTTAGACAGTAAGTCCGTGAAATGAGAAAACATGATCTTGAAAAATATGTAATTCTGTTACTTGTTATTACATCCTTCGTGGAACCGAAAAAGTTGACTTTTCATGTAACTGCAAAGGATTTCCTCCCAGATACTCTGGACAAAGGAACGGATTCCTTCTTCATTCCCTAACTATAAAGATAATTACCTTCTGAAAAAAAAAAAAAAATACCAAAGTGTGTTCTGAAACTACCTACACCTAGTCAATGCTTTTCCATTAATCCTCAGTAAAGATCAATTTAGTAAGCTTCATAACTACCAGGGACTCAGTCTTTGGTGAGAACTAAATATATGAATTAATTTCCACGTTGCTCTAGAGAAATATATCTTTTTCTGGAGTTTTACTTGTTCCTTAACTAATTTGGTTGAAGGATATCTTTCTCTAGAGCAATGTGGAAATTAATTCATATATTTAGATATTAATTCATATATTAATTCATATATTTAGATATATTTAGTTCAAAGGTGAAATCTTTTTCTGTTTTGCCTGATGATCAAAAGTGATATCCTGGCTGGGCACGGTGGCTCATGCCTGTAATCTCAGTCCTTTGGGAGGCCAAGGTGGGTGGGTCACCTGAGGTCAGGAGTTCAAGACCAGCCTGGCCAACATGGTGAAACCCCATCTCTACTAAAAATACAAAAATTAGCTGAGCATGGTTGTGCATACCTGTAGTTCCAGCTACTTGAGAGGCTGAGGCAGGAGAATCGCTTGAACCCGGGAGACGGAGGTTGCAGTGAGCCAAGATCATGCCATTGCACTCCAGCCTTGGTGACAAGAGTGAAACTCCATCTCAAAAACAAAACGAAACAAAAAAGTCGTGTCCTTTAGGATACAAACTGATGTTCCCAAGTTACTAATGGATCATATCAAAAGTCTGCCAGCTCCCATCAGGGAAAGTCATCTTGAAAACTCCCTTCCGACCCATTTCACTCTTACACATTGCCTCACAGAGCTTACTCATGCAGAGTGCAGAGTGAGGAGAGTCTGATGGTGTAGTGGGACCTACATTGACTCCCCACCTCCTAGAGCCACACAATGTTTGTCCAAATATGCACCAGATTGTCCAGTAGAGACAATTATCATTGAAACTTCTTCCCGCCTCCCTACATGTCCTGGTCTATCCTCTTGAAATGACAACTCTGAGAATTCTAGCTTAATAGAAACCTTAGAAGGAAAAAGCAACTACAGTTTGTATCCCATTTTTTGGTTCCCTCCTAACCTATTTGGTGGCCAATGGCTATAGGATTTCAAAGGCTAGAGAGTCCCTAGGTCACAACCTCCATCTTCTTGAGGAAAGAATGCCCCTTCTTGGTGAAAAGAACAAAACACAACAAAATCCAGGACTTGCTAAAAACGTTAGCAGAAAAGAGACACAGCATCTCCTGTTACCTTCAGTCTACACCAAAATAATGATAGTCAGTCTCCACATTAAAGCAATTCCCACGCCCGATATTTATTATTAACTCATAGTAGAAATACCAGAAGATGGGAAGATTCTTCTGAAAGTTACCCAACAGAATCAGATTCCCTGGCTGCAGCTGTGGTAGGTAGCTTCCAGTTACAGTACAAAGGAAAAAGGCTTGGCCTTAATTCAGACCCTGTATCTTGATCATTACTTTCTTTTTCAATGTCACCTTTCGTATCTTCATCGTAACTTGACAGAGTAATACAAAAGATTGTATTCATGCTCCCTCTAGTAGCTGATCTGCCATTCTACTTTAAATCTTTGTAGTCACCTGGAGATTGGAGAGAGACCTCTCTATCTGAGGAGCTTCTCTATTTCCTATGTTTCCGTCCCCAGTCCTATAGGATTCTCTGGTCCTTGGGCCTTGTTCATCCTATTCAAGCAGCCTAACTTTTTTTCTACTATACCTGCTAGCTTCTTAGTTACTTCAGTTCCTTGATCAATCTTTTTTTTTTTTTTTTTTTTTTTTTTTTGAGACTGAGTCTCGCTCTGTTGCCCAGGCTGCTTTGCAGTGGTACAATCTCAGCTCACCGCAACCTCCGCCCCTTGGGTTCAAGCAATTCTCATGTCTCAGCCTCCCAAGTAGCTGAGGTTACAGATGCCCGCCACCACCCCCAGCTAATTTTTGTATTTTTAGTAGAAATGGTGTTTCACCATGTTGGCCAGGCTGGTTTCGAACTGCTGGCCTCAAGTGATCCTCCCGCCTCAGCCTCCCAATGTGCTGGGATTACAGGTGTGGGCCACCATGCCCAGCAAACTTTGACCAAACTTAGCCAGGAATCATCCCAACAATTTTGCCTTCATCAGATAGAAAGAGATGAAAGCACCAAATGAATTCTATGTCCTGAATAGCCCAGCTACAATTGCTAAGCCTCCTAATCTCCAATTTCTTTCTGCCCACTCGACATGAAATTAGGTGTATAGAGAATATCTTAAAGGTTATCGATATCCCCAAATAACAGCCATACCTTCCTGTTTCCATAAGATACACTCCCTAAGGCTACACTTCTCTCTGTTTCTCTTTGTGTTTTAACTTATCACAGTGAAAAATTCCTGAAACCCAATATAAACATGTATTCATTATAAATTCTCTGGGTTAGCTCTTCTAGGTCCTCAATCATGGCTCTTCTCTATATATTTCCATCAACTCTAAGAAATTCTGTAATCTCTAGGAGAATGAGATGCTCTCTTGGCTTGACAGTGGTAACCTCATTTAGGTCCTCCTTCTCTTCCATGAGAACTTATGTCTTTGAGTCCCACATCCCACTGGGATGGACACTGTAGTTTCAGCAGGGATTTTCAAAAATTAAAGTAATTTTTTGAAGTAATTAACATTTATTGAGCCCCTACTTTAGGTCAAACACTGGGATAAGCACTTTTTTTGTTTTGTTAGTTGGCAGACAGACAAGGTAGGCTCCATGATTCATGCCTTGTATAATGTCTCCTCTTCTTTTGAGTAATATGGCAGAGGTGAAGGGGTTTTTCAGAGGCAAGTAAAGTCCTAAACTGATTTTGAGTTAACCGAAAGGAAGATTATCTTGAGTAGGCCTGACTTAATCAGGTAAAGCCCTTAAAAAAGAGACTGAGTCCTTCCTTAAGGCAGATACTTCTCTCTCCAGTTGCCTTGAAAGGTAAGCCGTCGTGTTGTGAGAGGAGCTATGGAGAGGGCTATGTAGTAAGAAACTATAGGCAGCCTCCAGGAGTTGAGAGCAGCCCTGGATGACAGCCAACAAGAAAATGGGAACCTCAGTCCAACAACCACAACAAATTGAATTCTGCCAACATATAAGCCTGGAAGTAGTTTTTCTCCAGTCAAGCCTCTGCATGAGAATACAGCTCAGTTGACACCTGGATTGCAGCCTTGTGAGACCCCAAGCAGAGGACTCAGCTAAGTCATGCCGGAGCCTCTGACAGTAACTATGATACAGATGTATTGTTTTAAGATACTAAGGTTGTGGTAATTTGTTACACAGCAATATAAAAATAATAGAGATTTCTAGTTTCTAGAAGTTGAGTGGTGCTATAACAAATACCTAAAAAACATGGAAACAGCTTTGGAATTGGGAAGTGGGAGCAGGCTAGAATAATTTTGAGGAACATGATAGAAAAAGTCTAAATTTCCCTGGATGGACTATTAGTAGAGATCTAGAATTTAAGGATACTGCAGCGAAGGCTCAGAAGAAAGTAAAGAACATGCTATTGGAGTCAGGAGGAAAAGGATCTTTCTTATGTAGTGGCAGAATGGCCTAGCAAAATTATGTCCTGGAGTTACATACAAATCAGAGCCTGTAAGTAACAAATTTGATTATAAAGAGACTTCCAGGCAAAGTGTTGAAGATTTCTCCTGATTTCTTCTTTCAGCTTGTAATAAAATGTGAGATGTGAAAGATAAATTTGAGAAAAGAATTATTAGATAAAAAGAAACCAGAACTACATAATTTTTAAATTATCAGCCTCTCCAAAAGGCAAAACACACTACAATTAAGAGACTCCATCATGAATCTCTGCTGGGTATCACTGTAAAATCCTTTGCTGAAAAATAAGAAATATAAAAAGTTTAGATTAATCAGGCACACAAAGTGCTCTTTTAAGAGAATCACTTTGCCTCCCAGATATCAATCAAACCAAAGTCCTCTAGTCGGAAGCTTCAGGACACTGTCCCTTCCCCTTCTCAGCAGAAGGCCGAAGTATGGAAGGGTTTAACTGAAAATGGTCTATAAATGTGGTTTTTTTCTAATAAACTCTGCTGTAATACATCAAAGACCCACATGTTCTTGAAAACTTAATTCAGCAGAAACACTGTAACTTAAACTGAAAGACAAAAAGAGTACAAAATGAAAGGAGGCTGCTATATGACTCCCCACAAAAAAAATCCTACTAGCAGGAAGAAGGTTAATAAAACTACTCAGTTGTGAACACATGCTACCTTTCATGAAAAAGGAAGGATGACTCAGAGGGCAGAATTAAGAACCCAGAGAGTAAAACTATGAACCATAGAAAATTACATTCATATCTTGAAACGTAATGAAGGAACGCCAACTATAGCTTTCCCAGCTGGATTTCAAGACTATTATGAAAAGGTGACTCACTTTTAAACTTTTATTTTCCCCTTTTTTGAACTAAAGTGCCTATAGCTTTGATCCTATGTCTGTCCCATCATTGTATGTTAGGTATATGGGAGACAGATAACTTGGATCTTTAGTTTCACCAGTCTGTAGACATAGACCAACAGTTCCCCAGAAGGTATACTTAACAGATTACACCTAGGAGTTTAATCCATGCCTGGACTTAATTTAGATAATAAAATTTTGGAGGTCAAATAATTCATAGTGGGATGACACTCTCAGAACTGGGAAGGGTGTATTAGTCTGTTTTTACATTGCTCTAAAGAAATACCCAAGACACGGTAATTCATACAGAAAAAGGGTTTAATTGACTCCAGAGTTCTGCATGGCTGGGGAAGCCTCAGGAAACTTACGATCATGGCAGAAGGGGAAATAGGCATGTCTTACATGGCAGCAGGAGAGAGAAGAACAGGGGAAACTGCCACTTATAAAACCATCAGATCTCATGAGAACTCACTCACAATCATGAGAACAGCATGAGGGAAACCACCTCCATGATCCAATCACCTCCCACCAGCTCCCTCCCTTGACAAGTGGGGATAACAATTCAAGATGAGATTTGGTTGGGGACATAGAGCCAAACCAAATTTATCAAAGGGGATAAATTTATTTATGTGAGAGGGACATGAATCACTGGGGCCCAGAAAGTAGATTGTGGTAAGCAGATCTTAAGGTTCCCATGTCCTGGTGTCCACATATTTATGTAATTTTCTCCCTTGAGTCTAAGTGGGACCTGTGATTTGCTTTTAGCCAATAGAATATGGCAAAGATGATAGGATATAACTCCCATGATCATGTTACATTTTAGAAGCCACCATTCCAGCAGATGAGGACAAGAAGTTCTTCCACGCTGGCTTTGAAAAGGCAAGTCACCATATTTAGAGAAGGCCTATGGAGAAGAGCATGTGGCAAAGAACTATGGGCAGCCTCTGAGAGCTGAGAATGGCCTCTAGACAAGAAAGTAGGAACCTCAATCCTATAATTATAAGACGAATTCTGCCAACAACCTTAGAAAGCTTGGAGACAGATCTTTACCCAGCTGTCTTAGTCCATTTGTGCTGTTATAATAGAATACCTGAGACTGGGTAATTTATAAAGAATAGAAATTAATTTTCTTACAGTTTTGCAGGCTGGGAAGTCCAAGATAAAAGCACCAGCATCTGGCAATGGCCTTCTTGCAACATCCTCCAACAGAGAGGAACAACATGTCCTCACATGGCAGAAGAGCACTGAGGAAAAAGAGGACAAAATTCACTCTTTCATAAGAGCATTAACCCCACATATGAGGGCAGAGCCCTCATGACCCTTTTGCTTCCCAAAATTCTCATATTCTAATACCACCACAGTGGGAACCTAATTTCAACATGAGTTTTGGAGCAGACAAACATTCAAACCATAGCACCACTCAAATCTTTGATGAGACCACATCCTCAGCAAACACCTAGATTAAAATCTTGTGAGATCTTAGAGCAGAGAACGTAACTGCACTATGCCTGGACTTCTGACTTATAGAAACTGTGAGATAATAAATGTGTGTCTTTAAACCCCCAAATTTATGGTAATTTGCTACACAGCAATAGAAAACTAAAACATGTCATTTGATCATCTTAATAAAAAATGGTTTTGATAATGGCCATTTTATTACAGAAAAAAGATAAATAATCACAGATAGTAAGTAACAAACTCAAGATCACACAGGTGGTAAAGAGCAGACAGAGAACTGTAAATCTGGTTTCCTTCCCATGACATTATGTGGTCTCGCAGAGAATAAACCATGATTGCCTCTGCAACTGCCCATCTAACCCAAAGCTCTCATTTTCCTTGTCCATTATGGGCAAAGCCACCTGAACAACAGGTCTTGTTTGCCTTTCACCTCTGAGGATAATAGCCCTTTATGTTGAATTATCATTTCATAGTTTCTCAATTAAATGAAGTGAATAGTAGTCATGCCCAGAAACAGAGTAAACTCAAAACTTTGTGGGAAAAAGAAGAGACATTCAATTTCAGTAACTTTTTCACCAAAATCCCCATCTGCTCCTTCCCTGACAGTGAGAAAAACAAAACCCACTAAGGCAACATGTGATAAGCATATTTTTGCAGTATCTGAGGCTATTTCTTCTTCTTTCTCTCTACATTAACTTAAATTCTTAAAACTCTCAGGTGCTTTATTAAACACAAAAGCTAACAAAGTCCTTCATTTGTTCTTTTCATTTTAAGAAGAAATGTCATAATACACTTCTGATCTGATATTCTAATAGTACCCATACCATTTAAGAACAGAGTGATATCCATTCTAAATTTAATATAGATGTAATAAATGCTCAAGTAAGACAAGCACTCAGAATTTCAGGCTTATTTTTGAAGTTGTGTTATTTCCATTGGGCATGGCAACAATTTCTGAAGTCCAAGATAGTTTCTTGTTTGTTTGTTTGTTTGTTTGTTTGTTTTGAGACAGAGTCTCTCTCTGTAGCCCTGGCTGAAGTACAGTGGTGCAATCTCAGCTCACTGCAGCCTGCGCCTCCCGAGTTCAAGCAATTCTCCTGCCTCAGCCTCCCTAGTAGCTGGGATTACAGGCATGTGCCACCACGCCCAGCTAATTTTTGTATTTTTAGTAGAGACAGGCTTTCACAATATTGGCCAGGTTGGTCTTGAACCCCTGACCTCAAGTGATCCACCCACCTCTGCCTCCCAAAGTACTGGGATTACAGGCATGAGCCACCAAGCCTAGCCAAGTCCAAGAGACTTTTAAGACTCCTTTGTTCAAATAAGTCTTCCAAGGAGATATGTATATTAAGAGAGACAAAAAGAAGTTAGCAGTTATAGACACATTCAGAGATTGCATAGTAGTAATAAGAATAATATTCATTGTTACTGCTCTTAATTTGACATATTTCTACTTCGACAGAAGTTTCTCTGTAAATACAAGGAAGTAAGGAAATCTTCTCCCTATATCTTCCTAAGATTCCATTCTGCTAGGGGTTTTTCATTGAGAAGACTCAACTTTTTGAGACACAACTCTGGTATTGTGTTATGAAAAAAAGAGCAGGCCTAGTTTACTAAGAGAAAAAGTAGAGAAAGAATTGAACAGAATTTTTCCTTAATGATAATGGAACATGTATTCATGTGATATTTTCTCTATATTTCCTATATAGCTCAGAAAGGAGTCCAGTTTTTAGCAGAACACAACAGGGTCCCTACAAAGAAAGCTTTTTCTGCAGCTGAGGATACACTAACTTTAGGAAAGATCACAGAAATGCCTGACAGGAAGAGATCGGCAATCCTAGCTGTCACTGACTCTCCATCTGACTTCGCCTCTCTGCCCCACAGTTCCAAATGTCATTTTGTCCAAGCTGGAGATGGCTTCCTGGATCATTGGGCTCTTGTTTTCCTCCAGGAAAAGATTTATGTAGACAACTTCCTTTAGTTTATTCAGAATAAAGCTGGAATGTTCCCAAATCAACTAGAAAACAGGCAGTAAAGGAAAGAAACATGGAAGCCTAAAAATAGGAAAGTTTTCAGAACATCCATTATTAGGTCAGTTCTTAAAAGTGCTCAGTCATCACGAGTACTGTGTTCCATCTTCAGAACTCAAAACTGAAGAAGACATAATCTCTGTTTCTGGGGATTACAGTCAGTGAGCCAAGGGGAAACAGAGAAGACTATGAAGGATTACAATCAAGAGTGTGTGGTAAATCTTTTAACAACCAGCTCTTCAGAAAATAAAATTCCTGTTTTGTAGCATTTGCCTGTTTCTATTACATAAATATCCTTTCTATGTCTGCTTTCAAATGACCAACTCCAGTTTAAAATTGTGAGACATGCAAAGTAACACATCATTATATAATATACCCTCTCCCTCTTCTTTACACACACACACATATATGCAATGAAAAAAACATAGACTTGGATTCAGCAACATAGATTATAGTAAAATAATCAGAAAGTGATGGGTTTTGAGTTTTAGTGCCCTTGTTTTTATATACTTTATTTAATTATAAATCTATATAATTTTTATTGAAGTGAAATTAACATAACATAAAATTAACCACTTTAAATTGTACAGTTCATTGGAATTTAGAACATTCACAAGGTTGTGAAACAACCACCTTGATCATATTCCAAAATATTTTTATCACCTCAAAAGAAAACCTCATACTCACTAAGCAGTCACTCCCCAGTTCCACCTCACCTAGCCCTTGCCAACAACCAATCTTCCATTAGTCTCTATGGATTTATCTCTTTTGAATATTTCATATACAGGGAGTCACATAATATTTGAACTTTTTGATCTGGCTTAAGCATAAGGTTTTCAAGTTTCATCTACTTAGCATTTCAAAGTTTATCACTTAGCATAAGGTTTTCAAGGTTTATCTACATTGTAGCAAATATCAATACTCCCTTCATTTTATGGTTGAATAGTATTCCATTGTCTGGATATACTACATTTTGTTTATCCATCATCATATGATAGACATTTGGGTTACTTCCAACCTTTTTTTGGCTACTGTAAAAAAGACTACTGTGAACACTCATGTAGAAGCATTTGTTTGAATACCTATTTTCAATTAATTAGAGTATATAGTAGAATTGTTGGGCCACATGGTAACTAAAATTAAACTTTTTAAGGAACCAAAAGACTGTTTCCTATTACAGCAGCATCATTTAGCATTCCTACCAACAACATATGGAAGATTCACTTTCTGGACATCATGTCATCACTTGTTATTTTTCTTCATTATTATTATGATACTTATCCTAATAGGTGTGGAGTGGCATTTTAGTGTAATACAGATGTCCTTTTCCCATAACTAATGATATTAAGCATCTTTTGATGTGCTTACATTTTCCTTGAGGAACTTTCTATTCAAGTACCATGCCATTTTTATACTTGGGTTGCTTGCCTTTTTGTTGTTGAGTTATAAGGATTCTTTATATTTTCTGGATATTAAATTTATCAGATATACAACTTGCAAATATTTTCTCCCATTCTTTGGATTGACTTTATATTTTCTTTTTCTCTTTTTTTACTGATTCATAAGAATTGTACATTTTGGGGTATACATGATAGTTTGATACATACATACAATGTGTATTGATCAAATTAGGAAAATTGAGATATTTATCACCATTAGCATTTATCTTTTATGTTGTGAACATTCCAATTCTTCTCTCTTAGCTATTTTAAATTATATAATACATTATTGTTAACTATTGTCACTCTACTGTACTACCAACATGAGATCTTATTCCCTCTTTCTAACTGTATTTTTTGTATCCATTAACCAATCCCTCATCATTCCCCTTACCACCCATCCAATTCTTAAATCTAAGACCTAAAACTATGAAACTCCTAGAAGAAAACACTGGGGAAACTCTTTAAGACCTTTTTTTATATTTGTATGCTTTTAGCCTCAATTTCATTTATTCTTGCTCTGATCTTTATTTCTTTCCTTCTACTATTTTTAGCTTTGGTTTATTCTTGCTTTTCTAGTTTCCTGAGGTGCATCGTTAGGTTGTTTATTTGAAATCTTTCCATTTTTTTTTATGTAGGCATTTACTGCTATAAACTTCCCTCTTAGTACTTCTTTTGCTGTAGCCCATTGATTTTAGTATGTTGTCTTTTCACTTTCCTTTATTTCAAGAAATTATTTAAATTCCTTCTTAATTTCTTCATTAGCCAATAGTTAGTCAGGAACACATAACTTCCATGTGTTTGTATAGTTTCCAAGGTGCCTCTTACTGATTTCCAGTTTTATTCACTGTGGTCAGAAAATACACTTAGTATGATCTTGATTTCTTTGAATTTGTTGAGATTGGTTTTGTGTCATTGCTTATGGTCTGTCCTAGAAAATATTCCACGTGCCAATGAGAGGAATATGTATTCTGTGGAAGTTTGGTGAAATGTTCTATAGATGTCATTTAGGTCTAATGTGTAGGTTAACTCTACTTTTCCTTTGTTGATTTTCTGTCTGGATGATCTGTCCATTACTGAGAGTACGGTGTTGAAGACCCCCACTATTATTATATTGCAGTCTATCTCTCCCTTTAGATCTATTAATGTTTGCTTTATATACTAAGGAGCTTCAGTGTTAGGTACATATAGATTTATAATTGTTGTATCTCTGATATAGTGTAAATGTTTGTCCCCTCCATATCTCATCTTGAAATGTGATCTCAAGTATTGGAGGTGGGCATAGTGAGGAATGTTTAGTTCATGGGAGAAGATCCTTTATGAATGTTTTGGTGTCCTCCTCAGTGTAATGAGTGAGTTCTCACTCTAGTAGTTTATGCAAGAGCTGGTTGTTTAAAAGAGCCTGGCATCTCACTCCTGCTCTCCCTCTCATTATGTGACATGCCTGCTCCCCCTTCAGATTCTACCATGATGGAAGCTTCCTGAGGCCTCACCAGAAGCAGATGGTGGCGATATGCTTCTTGTACAGTCTGCAAAACCATGAGCCCAAATAAACTTGTCTTCTTTATAAATTACTCAGCCTCAGGTATTTCTGTATACCAATGCAAAAAGGATTAATACAATTTTCTTGTTGAATTGACCATTTTATCATCATATAGTGACTTTCTTTGTCTTTTGTTATAGTCTTTCATTTGAAGTCTATTTTAGCTGATGTAAGTATAGCTACTCTTGACCTTTTCCTGTTTCCAGTTGTATGGAATATATTTTTCCCCTCCTTTACTATCAGTCTATGTGTGACTTTATAAGTGAAGTGAGTATATTGAAGCCAGCATATGGTTGGGTCTTGTTTATTTATAAATTCACCCAATCAATACCTATTAACTGGAGAACTGGGATTATTTACATTCAGTGTTAATTTTGATAAATAATTTTGATAAATTACTACTGCCATTGTGTTGCTTGTTTTCGTTTGTTTTGAGAGTCCTCTCTTTCCTTTTTACTTTCTTACTGTCTTCTTTTGTTGTTAGTAATTTTCTCTGGTGGTATGTTTTAATTTGTTGTTTTTTATTTTTAGTGAACTTATTATAGCCTGTTGTGCTGTGGTTAACATCAGGCTTACAGAAAATTTCTTATAGATATAAAAAATTATTTTTAAAAGAAGACAGCTTAGACTACATATAAAAGAATATAAACAGGCCGGGTGCCGTGGCTCGCGCCTGTAATCTCAGCACTTTAGGAGGCCGAGGCAGGCGGATCACAAGGTCAGGAGTTGGAGACCATGGTGAAACCCTGTCTCTATTAAAAATACAAAAAAAAATTAACCAGGAGCGGTGGCGGGCGCCTGTGGTCCCAACTACTCAGGAGGCTGAGGCAGGAGAATGGCGTGAACCCGGAAGGCGGAGCTTGCAGTGAGTCGAGATTGAGCCACTGCACTCCAGCCTGGGCAACAGAGCGAGATTCTGTCTCAAAAAAACAGAATATAAACAAATCAAAAAATCCAACGAATTCTACATTTTAACTCCATGTCCCCATATTTTGACTTTTGGTTGTCTCAATTTACATATTTTAATATCATCTATCTTTTACTAGGTTTCTATACCTGTATTTTTCCTCTGGTCTTTGATTCAGGATCTATAATTTTTGATAGATTTGGGCTTTTGTGCTTCATACTAGCATGTTAAGTGAATTGCACATTACAATCATAGTAATAGAGTATTCTTGGTTTGTCCGTTTACTTAATTTTCCCAGTGAATTTTATATCTTGAAAAGTTTGTCTTTCCACATTAGTGTTTTTTCTTTCAGACTGAATAACTCCCTTAAGTATTACTTGCAAGAGAGGTCTGGGGGTGGTGAATTCTCCCAGATTTTGTTTGTCTAGGAAAGACTTCCTCTCTCCTTCATATTTAAAGGGTATTTTTGCTGGATTTAGAATTCCTGGGTAGCAGTTTTCTGTCTTTGAGCATTTGAAAATGTCACTCCATGTCCTCCTGACCTATACAGTATCCAGCAAGAACTCTGTTGCCAGATGAACTGGACCTTCTTCATATGTTATTTGCTTTTGCTTTTTTTTCTGCTTTTACAATCCTTTCTTTGTCTTTGACTTCTTCAAAGTCATATATCTTCAGGTAGTCTTATTTGGATTGAACGTTTGATGTTCTCAGACCTTCCTGTACCAGAATATTTATATCTTTCTCAAGTTTCAGAAAGTTTTCTCTCTGTATATATATTTATACATATATATATATATATATATATATATATATATTTTTTTTTTTTTGAGGCAGGGTCTCACTCTGTCACCCAGGCTGCAGTACAGTGGCATGATCATGCTCACTGCAACTTCCATCTCCTGGGTTCAAGAGATCCTCCCATCTCAGCTTCCCAAGTAACTGAGACCACAGGCACATACCACCATGCCCAGCTAATTCTTGAATTTTTCTGTAGAGACAGGGCCTTGCCATGCTGCCCAGGCTGGCTTCAAACTCCTGGGCTCAAGCAATCTACACACCTCAGCCTCCCAAATTGCTGGGATTACCAGGTGTGAGCCACCATGCCCATCCTGTTTTTGTTTTTTGGGTTTTTTAAATAAGCCTTCTACCGCTTACTCTCTTACTCTTGCTCAGCTCCCTCTTGAACAGCAACAATTTTTACATTTGGTCTCTTAAGGTAATTTTCTATATCTTGTGCCTAGGTGGTCTTTGTTCCTTTCATTATTTTTCCTCATCAGACTATCTACTTTCAAATAGCCAGTCTTTGAGCTCACTGATTCCTTCATCTGCTTAGTTCATTCTGGTGCTGAGAGCCTCTAAAGGGTTCTTTGCTGTAGCAAACGTATGTCTCAGTTCCAATATTTTTGTTTGGTTTTTTAAATTATTGTTTCAATCACTTTGTTACATTTTCTGACATGCTTCTGAACTGCTTTACCTTAGAGATAATTGAGTTTCTTTTGGGCAGAGAGTTCACAGATCACTATCTCATTAGATTCAGTCATTGGATTTTTGCTTAGTCTTTCTGAGGAGGTAATGGCTCCCTGATTGTTGTTGTTTCTTGTGGGCTTGTATCAATGTCTTTGCATTGAAGGAGAAGTTATTTATTCCAGTTTTCTCTCTTTGGCTTGTTCTGGTTTTTATTTAATATATTTATTTAGTAAATATTTACCACTAGATTGCTGCCTCCTTTTTAAGTCTAGGTGGTGCCTTAAGCCTAAGTTCACCTTGGCTCTGGTAAATGTTATAGCACTGCCTGTCCTGAATGGGGGAGGTCTCAAAAGGATTATCCCAGCAATGTGGGAAGGCTGGCCAATGGTTCATGCCCAGGGGACCTATGGAACATACCTCCTACAATGTTCTGCTGCTAAACAGCCTCTCTGATTTGGCTTCTCCTTTGGCCAAGTTACAGAGCAGAATTGCCTAGGATGTGGATGATATTCTCACTTCCTCCCCTTGTCTTTGCTTGTACTCAAGGATATTTATCCCTTTAGGTAGTCATGGTGCTTCCTGTGGGTTAAGGCAAAGACAGGTCAACTTGCAGGGAACTCAAGAAAGTGAGAAAGCTAACTGACCACCTCAATTTCACCTTTTCCAGTGTAGAAACTTTGAGTTGGGGGTCGGGAGAGATTTTCTATGTTCTTAGTACCAAAAAGAATAATGTGTAGGGTCATTACAGATGTGGAAATTTGATTCTCATACCATCTGCTCAGAGTTTTTCCACTTCTGTGTGATCCTGGGAACTGCCTCATCCTCATATTTGAGCTCTGGGTTATTGATGGTAAAAATTTCCATGCTATGTATTTACGTTTGGTTTTCTGAGTGGGAAGAGGAAAACCAGCTTGCCCCATGCCATAATTTTGCACCTGTAAGTCTTTAATTTTTGTTTTAAATGTCCCTTTTCCATGATCATTCTTTAAGAATATTTCACTGTATATAAAATTTTTGTCTGACATTTTCTTTCAGTGAAATAAATATTCAATTCTACTCTCTTTTGGCTTCTGCTATAGCTGTTGAGAAATCAGCTCTCTGTTAGGTTTTTAAAGGTAAACTCTTTTTCTAGTTGTATTTGTACTTTCTACATGTATTTGTTGTTTTGTTGTTGTTCTTGTTATTTTCTGCAGTTTTATTCTGATACATCTGAGTGTAAAGTTATTTTACTTTAATTTTTTGCTTAGTATTTGCAAAGGTCTTAAACTTTGTCTTTAATTTATAATGGAAATTTCTCATTCATTATTGCTTCAGATTATTTACCTCTTCTGTCAGATATTTTTTACCAGGTAAATTACTTAAGCCTTTAAAAAATTGTCTTATGCGTGTCTCTACTTATTTCAGATGTCTTTCATTGGAAAGAATGGCTTGAGCTGCTGAGTTTACTATTAAAGTGCAGATTTAAATTGTAGAGACACTGAGGAAGAAAAAATGCACAAGACAAAAATTACTGCAAGATGGTGTTTTACTCTATTTTGTGTTGCTATAGCAGAATACTTGAGACATGGTAACTAATAATAAACAAATTTATGGCTCAAAGTTCTGGAGGCTGGGAAGTCCAAGGTCAAGGTGTCAGCATCTTGCAAGGACCTTTTTGCTCTGTCATCACATGGCAGAAGCACAAGAGGCAAAAGGGGACAAAATTCAACCTTTCATGACAGCATTAACCCCACCTGTGATGGCATAGCCCTCATGGCCTAATAACCTCTCAATGCTAATCACCTCTCCTGCCTCTTAATACTATTACAATGGCAATTAAATTTCAACACAAGCTTTGGAGACAGGAAACATTCAAACCATGGAAGGTGGAATGGCTATTATAGCCATCCAATATACATGGTGAAGACAAAATCTAAGGGAGAGTTGATAGGGTGTCAAAAAGAAGTGAAATTAAATAGAGGTTTAAGAGGACAAATGGAAAAGATATTATGTACTAAATTCATGTTATGAAGAAGAAGGATGAACAAGATGCCCATTGGCATGCCATTCAGTAGGACAAGAATTACAGGATGAGGGAAATTGAATAAAGTATGAAATTGAAACATGTAAAATCTCATCTCATCTGCTGGTCAAGGATATATACTGAAGGTAGTAAGGGGAAAAACATAACATTAATTAAACATTAAATACAAGAGAACATTTGGGTCTACAGACACAGATGAAGGTGGCATCAACAGAGAGACAGCTACTAATGTAACAGAAGGATGATATTAACTAGGGAAAATTAAGAGTAAGAAGTGAGTGACAAGCATAAACCAGGTTAGTAGCACATTTAAAAGGGCAGGAAAGCAAATAAATATTATGAAATACCCTAGGAAGAAGTGACACAGAGACAGGAAGGAAACCAGGCAACACAGATTTCACGGAAACTAGTAAAGAAAAGATGATCTGTTGGTACCATCATTCTTAAAAAAAGAAAAAAAAACAGCAAGCTACCAAACTCAAGCATGTTTTCAAACTCCATCTCTCATCTTAATGTTTGCATGCAATTGATTCTATGTAAAAGGAAGTGTCAAAATAAGTCTAGTAAGTTGCAAACCACAAAGGCAATCCATATTGAGAATACCTAATGATGGCTTGCACACAAAAAAGGGTATTAAAAAATTTTTGTTAAAACAATTAAATGAGGAATGAGAAAGCCTTGTAGATGTGCATACTAGTATACTTACACTTTTGGCCATGTGGCTGACACTTCCTAAGGTCAGAACAGTCAGCTAACTGAGTGTCTGTTTTGTATGCAGCCATGGCCACAGGAGAACACACCCCTGATGAACCTCTGCTCAGAGGCAAAAGGAGCAAGATCTCTAAAAGATGCTGAGAGAAGTGGGCCTGGATGTTGAGTATTGGTTACCCAAGCTGCAGGAACACCTGGATGTGACCTGTGTCCAGACCTTACAACACCTAGAAAAAAACAACCTCCAGAAGCTGAAATCCCAGACACAACATCCATGGGAGAAAAGAGCCTTGGAGAAGCTGCTTACCCTGTCACACCCAAAAAGTCTTTCAGCATTACAGGAGTCTCAGGTGGAGAGGGCAAAGAGAAAGCAGAAGCAGGCAGAATAGGCACTGCAGGAGCTGAGGGACTTGCTGACAGAAGGGAAGCAGACACAGGAAGAGGCAGTGAGGACAAGAGAAGCAGAGCTGAGACAAGCGATGGACATCCCTGAAGAGTACTGGCCATCCACTGAAGAGCCTCTAAGGGAAGTCATGGAAAACCTGCAGAGACAACTCAACCTCATGGAGTGGACACTGTGCCACAGGCAAAATCTCCCAGATAGAGATGTGGTGAGATGGGCATCTGGAGGGCTGACCCTCCAGGGAATTTACAAAGCCAACCACCAAAAGGGCCTGACAAAGAAGAGAGAGGAGTTGCTCAGTGTCCCCAAAGAGTTCTTACTTTCGGATCCTCAGCAAGGAACACAAATGAAAACAAAGGAATTCACATCTCCTCAGGCTGAATTCATGTTTACCCAGACGATAGAGAAGCTGAGCTTTAGTTTAACTACTTCAGCCAAGGACAGAAGTTGGGGGTTTAGTCTAGAAGCTGGTTTGGATCACAGCAAACATTCAGAATCCAAGGAAATCCAACAATGAAGTTCTAAGCATTCCTATTTCTGCTCAACCAAGTTCAGCTACATCCCCCTGGCCTCCTGCCACTTTCCCACTGATCAGTTGCAGTTATCCAAGCCTGCTCTCTAGGAATTGAAATGTATTGAAGACCTTCTGAGTCAGACAGCAAACCCAGACAGATTCTCCTTGCTGAGGCACAGGATTGTAAACTTCTTCCACAGGTTTGGCTCTCATGTTAACCAAGGCCCTCTGCACCTGGGAGGAATCTACTGGTGGAAGGCCATTTCAGAGGGTTATTGCAGGGAGCAGTTGGCAGAAGTGACGCAGTAGTCTGCAGAGGCCCTGGACATTTTCATAAGGGACAGCTACAGTGGCTTTGGAGTGAAAGTTGCTGCAGATGTGAATGTTTCAGACTCTCATTCGAAAACAGCCACTCAGACCAAAACTTCCCAAAATCTCCAAACCGAGGTCCAATTATCTGTGGCCTAAACAGGTGGCCCACCAGAAGCAGATGGCCTTGTCCAGTGGAAAGCTGGCCTCATGGCCAGCAATCAAACCTGGTGTGTCATTGACCACGGGCTTCAGTTGGTGCCAATTCGGGACATTATCCTCTCCAGCCACAGAAGCAATTTTAAGGATCCTCTTCAAGTGGCTAACTTCCTGAAAGACAGTTACACTGCTCTGACTAGCATCACTGCCGAGATCCAGGAAGGGGAAGAGTTACTGAGTGCTGGGAAGGAGGCCAGGGTTTTTCTAGAGGATGTAAAATCTTGGGAGGTATCTGATCCTGAAGAGCAACTTATAAAACTGATAAATTTCATGAAAATGTTGAGTCAATAACTAAAAAGTTATGACACTTGGATCAATATATGTCTCACAGATTGGGATCTGCAGAATTTTCTAGTAAACACTGTCAATTTTTGCAAAAACTCTTCCATTTATAAAACTAAACATATTAAATCTCATTTGCGCAGTCTTCTGGATCCTCACATCTACAGAGTGACAAACTTTCCTAAGGCTTACTTCATCATGCAGTGGATCTTCCAGTCAGATTCAGAGCAAGAGTAGGTGAATATTTCCCAGTTTTCTCAATTAATTGAGATCTTAAAAGAAACCCAGAATGAACTCATGGAAGTAAATGTCAAATCGGAGTCCCCAGAAACAGTGGAGGAAGCTCAAAGAAAGTCCATTTATGAGGTCAGCTTGGCTCTCAGCTGCTTCTTGAATTATCTCCAAAAAGCAGAGCAGACAGACACAACTCTTGCTACTTTCCATTGCAGCTGCTGCAGGATATCGTGTGGTAAACAATACTTTTCAGAGTCTCTTGGGGTGTGATGAGTTAAGCTTCCTACTAGATGAAATGCAAACTGCCCAAAATAAATACCAGGAGCTTAAGAATATTTGCAGCTACAGGGCTCAGGCATTCCTAGTTCTCACAGGTCTGACAGCCACAGTTGGAGACACAGCTATTTCTTCAGAAGAGAAAACACAACGCATGTCATTAATGAGACATCACATGGGACAATCATTGTCCAAAGAAGTTGCACATGTCCTCACCAAACCTGGAGCAGATCACGATTGGGAAAACTAGAGAAAGAATTGAGATTGCTCATTAATGGGGATTTTTTTATTATTATTATTATTATACTTTAAGTTCTAGGGTACATGTGCATAACATGCAGGTTTGTTACATACGTATACTTGTGCCATGTTGCTGTGCTGCACCCATCAACTCATCAGCACCCATCAACTCGTCATTTACATCAGGTATAACTCCCAATGCA
>NW_012101250.1:29293-32708 GCF_000951045.1 Mandrillus leucophaeus
AAACAAGAAATGGGGAAAGGATTCCCTATTTAATAAATGGTGCTGGGAAAATTGGCTAGCCATAAGTAGAAAGCTGAAACTGAATCCTTTCCTTACTCCTTATACGAAAATTAATTCAAGAAGGATTAGAGACTTAAATGTTAGACCTAAAACCATGAAAACCCTAGAAGAAAACCTAGGTAGTACCATTCAGGACATAGGCATGGGCAAAGACTTCATGTCTAAAACACCAAAAGCAATGGCAGCAAAAGCCAAAATTAATGGGGATTATGAAGAAGAAGTCACCATCTCTTCTTTGCAAATGGAAGAGGTGAGCAAGCAAAGTCTCTTCTACGGAAAGAAACAGCCTCATGAACCACATGACAATGAAAATAGAAAATGGGAGATGATAAAAAAAAAGGAGCCTTCCTAGACTTACTCCAGGGTCTAGGTCTAGAACAGTACTACCCCAAAAAATTGAGCAAAGCTAATTTCCATCTAGTCTATAAGACTTCTGTGTACAACACCCAGCCCAGCTCTGAACAGGAGCTTCCCTTCTATTTCCTGCAGAAACTACTGATGATGAATTATGAGCTGAGATACCTAGTCTTCAAAGATGGTAGAAACACAGAACACCAAGTACATCCAAATGCCTCAGATCAGGAAGATGAAGCTTTTGATCCATATGAAAACATTTTTGAAGACAGTGATAGTCCCACTAAATCTTCATCCACTAAGCCTAGCTCCCATATTCACCCAATGGATATTCAGATGACAATTTTTCACTGTGCAGATGATTTTGCCAGACAATATATTTTGGCCAAACTTTCCACTTGTCAGCTTTCCCTCCCCCTTTTGGTGCCTAATCCCTGTACTTCTCAGATTGAATTCTCTCTCTGGTCTCTCTGTCAAATTACAAGAAGTTGGCGAGAAGCAAGGAAATCACCAAAAGGGAAGAACCATTATAAGAATCAGCAGATGTGTTGTGTCTCTACCTCAATTGTGTCCTTCATAAGAGTTGGAAATAGCCTCTCTGCTTCCAAATCTCAGATTATGAACTGTCTTCTCAGTAAACGGAAACATGATGTGTTTTTTCACTGACACTGCAGAGGAAGCAGGGAAGATTGCCTCTTGATGGGGGATGTGGTAGAAATCTACTGGTTCTGTCCAGGAGGGGAAGATGAGGACAGATTTGACAATGATGTGACCTTCACCAATCTTCATGGAGATGCAAAGGAACATGAGCAGCAGCTCAACTTCCTGAAGGAGGTGTCTACTGTCATTGTGGTCCTCATGTCAGCCACTGACGACAATGAAGGAAACTGAAAAATTGTCCATAACTTGTGGCAGGCATCGAGGCCATTGATCTGATTGCTCGATGACAAAGAAGCAACCATGACCAGTAATTCTGGCCAAAGAATGAGAATGGGTATCAAGGATAGGAATGAGGCAGAATTAATGGAGGAATTCACAGCTACAGTCAGACATTTGGAAAGAAATTTTGAAAATAAGCTAATAGCCCTTAAAAAAAAAACTTATTTCAGATAGCAAAAGACAAGCCAATGAACTCATTCGTTTTAAAAACAAAAGTCAAGAAAGACTGAACAAGATAAACACAGATTTTGAAAAAGAAGTATTGGAAAGGAGCCGAAAGTTCGCTTTAACTGTAAAGGGTAAAGAATTGAGTGAGGAAGAGTTACATGAGAAATTCAATCAACTTTGGAAAAACTGGGTCTGTGATGTATCCACAACTCTCCGCAAGTCACAGAGTCTGACATTGATTTGGATTCTGAAAACATCCTTTGGGAGTATTTCAAAAACAAGACGAATGACGTGGGCTTACTGACGAGAAATTCTGCAGAGAAATTTTAAATCAATTATGATAAACTTATCAAAGTGAATAAGAAATATAATCGTATCCCAACGACATTAACAGTCTTTGAGAAAGAGTTCATTAATATGACTACTGACCACATTGTTTCGAGATTTAATAAAATTATTAACAACATGTGGAAGCAACAGTGTGGTTACAACCCAAGTTATTTCCATGAGATTCTAAAGACAATAGAAGAGGAAGTGAAATCTGCATCTACTCAGAAAAGATACACATTTACAAATACATTTATCATTGACTTATGTGTGTGTTTATTTCAAAGAGCAACAGAGAATTTTAAGGAAATACACAGGGCATTCAAGAGAGCAAATGATCCCGTGAACTATCTTGAAAGTAAGAAAGATGACTTCTTCACGAGTTTTAAGATCTGTCAAGGAGCAACCTCCATCAAACTATTTGTTGATGTTCTGTGGTATAAGCTCACTCCTGCAGTCTCCACTACCATATGGGAGGAAATGACCATTAAAATTGTGGGGGACATGAGCGCTACCTGCCCTGCATTCAATGGAAACAGGACTAACCTGGAGAAACACATTCGCATCTCTCTGGCAGAAGAAGAAAACTTTGATAATTACTGGGAATACCTTCATAATTCAGAATCGTTTTTTAGGAGTTACATCAAAGATCATATTAAAAGATATTGTTCAGACAATGGAGGTGAAAAAATGAAGACTTCTTTTGAAAAAAGCTCAATTGATATCAAGAATACCATCCTCTGTGCCATCCATGAATCCACATCAGTAGCTAAAGATAAAAGCAGCACTGCTTCTGGGTGGTTGGATTTATTCTGTGATTGCCTGGGGTGCAACTTGATCTTTCCACGAAAAGACTTGATAAGCATTGAACACCAGGAGATAAAACATACTGAGTTTCTTAAAGAAACCATGAGTGCAGCTTTGGATCTCACAATGAAGAAAATAGAACAGAATTATTCAAGTATGCCTATAGAAGCAATGCTTTCTAAAATTGAGAAAATGCTCTCTGAACATCTCTGTGGCTGCTGGAAGCAGTGTCTCTGCTGTGGTGCAATTTGTACAAACACAATTCCTACACACGAAGGAGACCATAGTGTACCCTTCCACCGTCCTCAGGCTGTCAATGGGGAGGAATGGTATGAAACAGATGATTTTGTCATTGATTGCTGTACTAGTTTGGTTGCAAGTGATTGTTGGTTTTGCAGGATGGCAGGAATTTCCCATTTAAGAACTATTGACAAGCAGGAGGGGATTATGCCACGTGGAGCATCACCCCAGATACCTCCATCCAGCTGTACTGGAAATGGTTTGTCTCTCACTTCAGATCGAACCTAGAAGAAAAATATCAGAAAAAAATTGAAGTAAAGGTAAAATCCCTAATGCATGGGCCAAAATCACAAAGCAGGATATGCTTGAAGACTTGAAAAAACAATAATACTCAATGACCACAAAAGAGCCCCAGTGTCTGAAGAAAAGAGGCAGTGTACCTGAACAATCCCAAAACAACTACTCCTTAAAATTAAAACCGTCACAATTTCCCTTTTTTTTTTTTTTTTTTTTTTTTTAG
>NW_012101250.1:32949-36676 GCF_000951045.1 Mandrillus leucophaeus
CCGGCCCACCATTTCCATTTTTAAAATGAAGTGTGTAAAAAGCAATCAGTTAACACATTAAGAGATGAAAATTTCCAGTAAAAGGACTTCATTTCTCTCTGCCTCAATTCCTCTAGTTTAAAAACAACTTATTAAAATCTGTTAATATATGATGAAATCAAATAACATTCATTTTAGAAACTTATTTCGTATTTTAAACTATTAGTCTAGATACTGCTTTTTTATTTTAAAATATTTAAGTCTCAGAGTAAGTCATTTTAACAGAGGAAAATCAAAATCATTTCAGGCTGCAACAAATTTCTATAGAATAACTGTATCAGTATTTCAACCAATATACATGTCTTGACTGTAAGCTATAAACTGGCTCACTACAACCTCCACCTCCCAGGTTCAAGTCATTCTCCTGCCTCAGCCTCCTGAGTAGCTGGAACTACAGGCACATATCATCACTCCTGTCTAATTTTTTTTGTATTTTTAGTAGAGACTGGGTTTCACTATGTTGGCCAGGCTGGTCCTGACCTCACACTTGAGGGTGATCCACCCACCTCAGCCTCCCAAAATACAGGGATTACAAGCACGAGCCATTGCACCCGGCCAGACTTTTCAAGTTTTAAGTGGATTTTTTTCACTCTCTAAAGTTTTAAGGAAAAGTTATTAATATTTAAATGTAAAAACACTCTTGGAACCTTCATGAGTCCCAAGCATAGCAATATTTAGGCATATTCTGTTCTAGGAAAGAACAAATCAGAGACTTGACCAAGATAGGGATGTCATCAATTCAGGAAACGTTATCAAGCAAATATGGAAAGTAGAAATCAAATAACTGTTTTTCTCACTTAACTTTCACCCTGTTCTTCCCTGGTATATTGGCAATTCCCTGTGCATGCTAAGAAAAAAAAAAAACACAGTCACAAAGCTTTGTTATTAAAAGCTTGGTGTTATGTACAAGTCTGAGAATTGGCTTTTGGGAAAAAATTTATGATGACCAGATAAAATGTACCACTTTAATGAAGTCTGTGGACAAGGTTCAATTAGATTGGTTATTTTAAATGATTCATTGATTATTTTAAACTGATTACTTAAAGAAAAATATCAAAAAGTATACCGTTTTAAGGCCAGGCACAGTGGCTCATGCCTGTAATCCAAGCACTTTGGGAGGCAGGGCGGGCGGATCACCTGATGTCAGGAGTTTGGGACCAGCCTGGCCAACATGGCAAAACTCCGTGTCTACTAAAAATACAAAAATTAGCCAAGCATGGTGGCGGGCACCTGTAATCCCAGCTAGTTGGGAACCTGAAGCAGGAGAATGGCTTGAACCCGGGAGGCAGAGTTTGCAGTGAGCCAAGAACATACCACTGCACTCCCGCCTGGGTGATACAGCGAGACTCCATGTTAAAAAAAAAAAAAAAAAAAAAAAAAAAAAAAAAAAAGTATACAGTTTTTACAAATCTCCTAATACACTTAATTGGGTTCTAATATTTCAATGAGGAATTTATTTTTATACATATCGGGTATATTTGTGACTCTTCACACCATTTGAGCCATGAATTCATAATTAGAATAAAAATGAAGAGCACTCTGAATCCAACCAGAGCCTGAGAAGAGAAGGAAATCACCCTTCTGCAAACCTACACCTTATGCTAAGTTCTCAAAGCTGATGATCTAAAGGAATCCTGGTGCAAAGAAGAAAATTTCTTCATGTTGGACACAAATGCACCCGTTGGCTTCCATTTACAGGTGTACTCTATCTTCCATAAACAATGAAAATAGACAGCCCAGGGAACAGTAGCCAAGTGACTTGGATCTTCAGAGCATAGAGATAGGAATGTTAACTCTATCTCCTTTGCCCTCTCAAAGGGCTTCAAGCATATTCTCAATGTCAGGTCAAATGACTCATCGCTCCAGAAAAAGTTTGAGGACAGAAAAATTACACAGGAAACATGTTCTTGGAGAGTATAGTTTTTCTTTTATTCTATGGAAAATAATGTTAGTGAGAGTTGGAAGGATCTCCCAAAACAATAAAATTGGAATATGATGGAAGCAGAACCCCTGTCCCGCATTATGCCTGTCTCTCACATCACTGTAACCTTAAAAACTGCTCAGTGTTAAATTACCATTTTCAGAATGCTTTTTATGTTTCTTTGGTGAATTCATAAAAGTCTTTAATGTGAAATAAGCCAAGCACAGAAAGATAAATAACGCAAGTTCGGCTGGGTGTGGTGGCTCACGCCTGTAATCCTGACATTTGGGGAGGCCGAGGCGGGTGGATCGCCTGAGGTCAGGAGTTTGAGACCACCCTGGCCAACATGGTGAAACCCCGTCTCTACTAAAAATACAAAAATAATTAGACGGGTGTGTTGGCAGGTGCCTGTAATTCTAGCCACTTGGGAGGCTGAGGCAAGGGAATTGCTTGAACTAGGGAGGCGGAGGTTGCAGTGAGCCGAGATCATGCCATTGTAATCCAGCCTGGGCGACTGAGCAAGACTCAGTCTCAGAAGAAAAATTTTAAAAAAGATGAATAACGCATGTTAATCCTCATAGGTCAGAACTAAAAGAGTTGCTCTCATAGAAGTAAACAGAATAGTGGTTACTAGAGGCTGGGAAAGGAAAGGCTGTAAAAGGGATAGGGAGAGGTTGGTTAAAGAATACAAAATTACACCCAGATAGGAGGAATAAGTTCTAGGGTTCTATAGTTCTGGAGGGTGACTATAGTTAACAATAATTCACTGTATATTTTCAAATAGTGAGAAGAAAAGATTTTAATGTTCTTGACATAGAGAAATTATAAATGTTTAAGGTGACAGATATGATAATTACCCTGATCTAATCATTACACATTATATACATGTACCAAAATCTCACTCTGCACATACACCATGGAATACCATGCAGACATAAAAAACAACAAGATTATGTCTTTTGCAGGAACATAGATGGAACTGGAGACCATTGTCCTTAGCAAACGAATGCAGGAACAGAAAAATAAATACTGCACATTCTCACTTTAAGTGGGAGCTAAATGATGAGAACTCATGGACACAGAGAGGGCAACAACAGACACTGGGGTCTACCTGAGAGTGGAGGGTGGGAGAAGAGAGAGGACTGGAAAGATGAAGAAGCAGGTATAAGCCAAACGTTGAGAGTTAAAGAATGCCAGAATGCCAGCGTGCAGTTATTCTCACCCAGACTTAGTACCTGGGTGATGAAATAATCTGTACAACAAACCCTCACGATATGAGTTTACCTATATAACAAATCTGCACATGTAAACATGAAGCTAAATAGAAGTTTTTTACAATCTCACTCTGTACTGCATAAACATGGACAAATATTATGTGTGAATTCAACATTTTTAACATCTTTTTTTTTCTTTTTTTTTTATTATTATACTTTAAGTTCTAGGGTACCTGTGCATAACATGCAGGTTTATTACATATGTATACTTGTGCCATGTTGGTGTGCTGCACCCATCAAATCGTCAGAACCCATCAACTCGTCATTTACATCAGGTATAACTCCCAATGCAATTCCTCCCCTCTTCCCCCTCCCCATGATAGGCCCCAGTGTATGATGTTCCCCTTCCCGAGTCCAAGTGATCTCATTGTTCAGTTCCCACCTATGAGTGAGAACATGCGTGTTTGGTTTTCTGTTCTTGCGATAGTATGCTGAGAATGATGGTTTCCAGCTGCATCCATGTCCCTACAAAGGACACAAACTCATCCTTTTT
>NW_012101250.1:40906-64511 GCF_000951045.1 Mandrillus leucophaeus
GTCTGCCCCTAGTGGGGGATGTCTCCCAGTTAGGCTACTCAGGGGTCAGGGACCCACTTGAGCAGGCAGTCTGTCCGTTCTCAGATCTCAATCTCCATGTTGGGAGATCCACTGCTCTCTTCAAAGCTGTCAGACAGAGTCGTTTGCGTCTGCAGAGGTTTCAGCTGCTTTGTTGATGTTGTTGTTGTTGTTGTTTAGCTGTGCCCTGTCCCCAGAGGTGGAGTCTACAAAGACAGGTAGGATTCCTTGAGCTGCTGTGAGCTCCACCCAGTTCAAGCTTCCCAGCCCCTTTGCTTATCTACTTAAGCCTCAGCAATGGCGGGCGCCCCTCTCCCAACCTCGCTGCTGCCTTACCTCCAGATCGCAGACTGCTGTGCTAGTAATGAGGGAGGCTCCGTGGGCGTGGGACCCTCCCGGTCAGGTGTGGGATATAATCTCCTGGTGTGCCCGTTTGCTAAGATCCTTGGTAGAGCACTGTATTGGGGTGGGAGTTACCCGATTTTCCAGGTGTTGTGTGTCTCAGTTCCCCTGGCTAGGAAAACGGATTCCCTTCCCCCTTGTGCTTCCCAGGTGAGGCGATGCCTAGCCCTGCTTCAGCTCTCGCTGGTCGGGTTGCAGCAGCTGACCAGCACCGACTGTCCCGCACTCCCTAGTGAGATGAAGCCAGTACCTCAGTTGAAAATGCAGAAATCACCTGTCTTCTGTGTCGCTCGCGCTGGGAGTTGGAGACTGGAGCTGTTCCTATTCGGCCATCTTGCTCCGCCCCCCAACATCTTTTAACAAGGTATCATATACATGTTAACCTTGATTTTCAAACCAAAATCAGTGTGTATAAAATTTCAAAAGTCTTTGACAAATTCCTCAGGATTTTAAGCTGCATGGTTATTAAATGAGATTCAGAGGCCGTTCTCAAGAGATCACAAAAGAAAAATGGGAAAAAGGTAAACTGGGATAAAGCAAAAATGACTATGTAGAGATGGGCATTTCTGTGATAGAAGTGGAGACATTAGCACTGCCATCAAGGTGGGGTTAGGATTGGAGAGGATTACAACGTCAGTGGGTGGGACGGCACTGCGGCAGGAGACCTCAGGAGTCAGGAGGGATGAGATCACAAGAAGGGGACACACCTGTGTTCAAAATCCTTACTCTGTAAAAAAATTAGACCAGTCTTTCTAGTTCTAAGTTTGTATGATTATCAAATTTATTTATTTTGAGACAGAATCTCACTCTGTTGCCCAGGCTGGAATGCAGTGGTGGTGCGATCTCGGCTCACTGCAACCTCTGCCTCCCAAGTTCAAGTGATTTTCCTGCTTCAGCCTCCTGAGTAGCAGGGATTACAGGCACACGCCACCACGCCTGGCTAATTTTTGTATTTTCAGTAGAGATGGGGTTTCACCATGTTGGTCAGACTGGTCTCGAACCCCTGACCTCATGATCCTCCAGCCTCAGCCTCTCAAAATGCTGAGATTACAGGCATGAGCCACTGCACCTGGCCAATTATCAAATTTATTTACTGATCTACTAATCATCATGGTACAAGTAATTCAAAGTGAAAATATCATCTATTAACAAATTGTTTTGTGAAACCAGAAAAAAAAAAAAAAAGGGTCCAGGTGCAGCTCACAGGATTAGAGGTAGCCAGAGTTATAAGGTTGGCAGGAACAGGGCTCCCATGGTCAGTGGAATGGGTCAGAGTTATTGCAAGTGGGAAACACAGAGACATGGGAATTGGGGATCACTTCAGTAGATTTAGGGATGTTCCAATCAGTTAAGGCAGAGAACGAAGTACAGTGGGAAAGAATGAGTCACAAGGCCTGTAGAAAAGGGAAGCAGGGTGATGGATTCTAGAACAACATCAAATCACATGAGTAAGTTGTGAGTTACTTAAATGTGTAATCTAAATTTGAAATCATAGAAGTAGAAAGTAGAACGTTTGTTGTCAGGTGCAGTGGCTCACGCCTGTAATCCCAGAACTTTGAGAGGCTGAGGCAGGCGGATCACATGATGTCAGGAGTTGCAGACCAGCCTGGGCACCATAGTGAAACCCCATCTCTACTGAAAATACAAAAATTAGCGGGGTGTTGTGGCGGGTGCCTGTAATCCCAGCTACTTCGGAGGCAGAGACAGGAGAATCACTTGAACCTGGGAGGCAGAGGTTGCAGTGAGTGGAGATAGCACCACTGAAGTCCAGCCTGGGCGGCACATGCAGACTGTCTCAAAAACGTAAAAAAAAAGAAAAAGAAAAAGAAAGAAAATAGAATGTTTGTTACCAGAAGCTGGGATGGTGGGTGGAGGAAAGCAGAAGTGTAGGTCAAAGGGTACAAAGAGAGAGAGGAAGCAAGAAGAAGAAGGTAATTCAAGATGAAGAAGAAGGTATAAGCCAAGTGTTTAGAGTTAGAAAATGCCAGCCTGCAAAAGCTAGGCTATTAGCTGTGCAAAGGGCCTCCACTATTTACTACATGTGTGACCTTGGATGAGTTAGTTAACGTGTCTCTGCTTCATTTCCTTCATACATAAAATGGTGCAACCTCAGTGAAGTGTTAAGAATAACTTTAAATTTTATATATATATACCTGAAACATGGTACACGTGCCAATAATGTTAGGTAGTAGCATTGCCAACAACAGCAGAAGCAGCAATAACTGCAGCAAATCACGTTAATAGAAGTAATTATAGCACTTATTAATAATATTATTGCTATTATACTGAAATGTAGCTATTGCTACACTCCATCTTAATTGTAAGGTCCTGAAGAAGAGAGTCCAAGTTCTTTTTTTTTTATTTTTATTTTTTGAGATACAGTCTTGCTCTGTTGCCCAGGCTACAGTGCAGTGGCGCAATCTCAGCTCACTGCAACCTCAGGCTCAAGTGATTCTCCTGCCTCAGCCTCCCAAGTAGCTGGGATTTCAGGCACCTGCCACCACTCCTAGCTAATTTTTATATTTTTAGTACAAAGAGCGTTTTGCCATGTTGGCCAGGCTGGTCTGAAACTCCTGACCTCAGGTGATCTGCCTGCCTCAGCCTCCCAAAGTGCTGGGATTACGTGCTGGCCCACCATGCTGGGCCAGTCCAAGTTCTTTATTTTGACTGAAACAGTGTTTATAAATGTGCTT
Organism: Mandrillus leucophaeus; assembly: GCF_000951045.1. Classification (NCBI taxonomy): domain Eukaryota; kingdom Metazoa; phylum Chordata; class Mammalia; order Primates; family Cercopithecidae; genus Mandrillus; species Mandrillus leucophaeus. The sequence continues at coordinate 44,020 of NW_012101250.1, forward strand.
TCCTTATTGTTTCCTGTATCTATATTTTATTTTCTCTGAATAGCATTTTAAAAATCAAATAGAATTAAAATGTAAACCTTAGAAAAGGGGTGAGGAATGGAGGGAAGATATGTGAATAGGCCAGGACAGAATGAGAGCATCGTTGTGAGTTCCTGAGGCAACAGTTATCCAATGTTATTGTTATTTTTAATGAAATTCAAGGAATTTGCATTTATTCCAAATTGGAAAAGATGTGAGCCAGGAACAACCTGCCTGATAGTTGATGTATCTTTGGCGATTTTCCTTTGAAACATGGGAACAATCATGTTTATCTTGTAGTTTACATTGTAATTCTCATCCACTCCTCTGTGAAGACATGGAACTGTGCCACTCAGAACCTCCTGCAAGAGAAGACTTGCTGCCCAACTGAGGGGAATGAAGTAAGCAGCCAGGCTTCAGCTCTCAGATCTTCCCAATCTGCCTCAATTGCAGAGAGGCCCTTCACCTGAGGTCATGCCCTTCCTGGGGTAGCCTGTATCCAGAGGCTGAGACAGAAAAGTAAGAAAGACCCAGCCATTGTAGCCTGACACAGGATGCTTTTGTTGGTCGTCACTCTACAGAGCTCTCCACCAGGTTCAGGGAAGGTTTGTAAAGCCTGCATCACGGCTCAATTTCATTCTCTGCCAAATCCTACTTTTGCCCCTTTTCTTCACAGGTGTTGATCCCTAATAAACATCTTGCCCTCCACACTGTTTCACCGTCTGCTCTTGGGGAAATCAACCTGCAACCTACTTCAAGGCATTGGTAGATATTGCTATGTCCAGATAGATTTGAGCAATGGGGTGATGGATACTAAAGAGGTAGTGCAAAAAGAAAATGAGAGGCATACAACATTCTTCTCTTCCCAACATCTGTATGAAGAAAGCAGCATCATTTTGAGGAGTGAGAGAATGCAGATTTCTCAGAAGTGAGAAGCAGGCAGGAAAATGGCCTACAGCCCTGTTGAGAGCAGCAGAGAGGAGCATGAGACATAGCTACCAGATGGGAAATTCATTAGTAAGTGATTATTAGAAAACAAGAAACTGGTGGATGAAAATAAAAGAAGTAAAACTGATAAGCAAGTAAAAACAGATATTTCTTCTTCATGACTTTCGAATTGGGGGTATGAGGGGTGGAGTCAAGGAATGAAGCCTAGGCCTTGCAAACGCATCCCTTAGGAGAAGTGAAATGGAAGTAATAGTTACATCAAGCCAAAACAAGGAGCTTTGACTTGGTCCCGCATGCTGTGATCTAGAATTGTTCCTGGCAGAGCTAAAGCTTTATCATCCTACAATACATGTAGGATGTACTGGCGAGGCACCTATGGATGCAAGTAGAGATTACCCCCTTATATTAACCACATTAAATCCATAAAGTTTCCCTAAAGCCTTTTCTGCCTCAGCATCTAACTTCCTTCTTCTGAGTCTCTGGAGTCCCAGTGCAGCAAGAAAATGGAATATAGCGTTTGTTGATACAGAATGGCAGCGTGAAGAGCAATTACAGGTCTTAGTAAGAGCACCACAGACCCTCTCAACCATGAATTAACTTGCTCTTTTTCTACCTCCCTTTGTAACTATAGCTACCCTTCTTAGGGCCTCTTATCTTTTTTCTGAGGCCTTAGTTTGGCTTCTGGCTAAAACTACATAGAAGTTGCAGGCAGTTCTCTCACCACCAGATGGTGATAAAGAGCCTATGAGGATAATGAAGTCTGCGATTTCCCAATCGCGGCATAGTTAACATTTAGAGCCAGATAATTTATTGTAGGAAATTCTCTGTGCGTTACAGGATGTCTAGCAGCACCTCTAGCCTCCATCCATTAAATGTGAGTAGCGCCACTCACAGTTATGGCAACAAAAATGTCTCTAGACATCGTCAAATGTCCCTGAAACATTTGCATTGCCCCTGTGGAGAACCACTGTGAAATGAGGTGGGTGTTTAAGAGTTTTAAATGGGAGAAAGAAAATGAATGCAATTTTGATGAAATTTTTGAAAAGCTTTGTCATTTTTTACAATACTACATTTATTGAAAAAATTCAAAGATGTGGAAAAACAAGAAAATCAAAGACACCCAAAATCCTGTCATCCAGATTAACTTCGGTGAACATTTTTATACTCATCCTTCTAGGCATACGGACACATAGTGAAAAACATACAATTTTGTATACATGGCAATGTATAATATACATACTCCTAAATTTCACTGATAAATAGCACTGTATTTAACATACATCTCTGAACTTCTTTTTTTTTTTTTTTTTTTTTGAGATGGAGTCTCACTCTGTCACACAGGCTACAGTGCAGTGGCGCAATCTCGGCTCACTGCAACCTCTGCCTCCTGGGTTCAAGCGATTCTCCTGCCTCAGCCTCCCAAATACCTGGGATTACAGGTCCATGCCACTATGCCCAGCTAGTTTTTGTATTTTTAGTAGAGACAGAGTTTCACCATGTTGGTCAGGCTGGTCTTGAACTCCTGACCTCAGGTGATCTGCCCACCTCAGCCTCCCAAAGTGCTGGGATTACAGGCATGAATCACCCTGCCTGGCCTGAACATACATCTTTGCACAGCTTGAGTGTGACAGTTTTTCATTCCACACTTCCTGTATATCTACAATTTTGCCACGACAGGACCCAGAGCTTTACAAAGTAATTTGGACATAGATATTCTTCCAAAGATGTACAAAAACTGCTGGAAAGAATGTGAACATACCCAGTGCAGTGGCTCACGCCATCTCTACTAAAAATACAAAAATTAGCCAAGCGTGGTGGCAGGTGCCTGTAATCCCAACTACTCAGGAGGCTGAGGCAGGAGAATCATTTGAACTGGGAGGTGCAGGTTGCAGTGAGCTGAGATTATGCCACTGCACTCTGGCGTGGGCAACAGAGCAAGACTCCATCTCAAAAAAAAAAAAAATGTGTGAATAGAAGATAGAATAAATATAATTTGTGACATGGAAATGCACGGTGGAAATTTTGGCAAAAATTGAGCAATAACTGATTAGATGTCAGGGATATCTTCACAGACATGGGCCTAGATATAAGCAATATAAAAGTTAGTCTCAGCCAGGTGTGGTGGCTCACATCTGCAATCCCAGCACTTTGGGAAGCCAAGGCAGGTGGCTCACTTGAGGTCAGGAGTTTGAGACAACCCTGGCCAACGTGGTGAAACCCCATCTCAAAAAAAAAAAAAAAAGTCTCAGCTCCTTTTTCTTCAACCACAGTACTTAGAAAAATTATTTATTTGTTTAAATATTCGCTGGACACAGTGGCTCTCACTTGTAATTCCAGTGCTTTGGAAGCCTGAGACAGGAGGATCACTTGAGGCCAGGAGTTTGAGACCAGCATGGGCAACATAGCAAGACTCTATCTGTACAAAAAAAAAAATTTTAAATAAAGAAAAAATGCATATTTCCCCTGCACCCCTGCATACAGGCTAGGGCCAGCTTTCTCTTCTTATATATCCTGTGTTTATTACAGGGCCTCCCATTTATCAAACCTTTAGTAAACATTCACTGAATGGAGGTATTTATTGGAAACTTTCCTGCTTGAAGAGCATTCGTCAAAACAAAGAGAAAGGTGGATCCATGTAGGAGACAGAGGGTTATGGATTTAAGTTCAAATTCCCTCCAACTTCCCACACTCAAAACATGAACTCATGGATAAGAAACAGAGGAGAGAGGAAGCGAAAAAGGTAAATTGATATGCACTTCTGTGATCTCCTGCTCTTTCTGTGATTCTCTTTCCTTTTCTGGCAACCTTATCCAAGGAAAAATCTCAGTGACCTTGCAGTAGGGCAATTGGGGATGATCCTAAGTCTTACACTACACTCAGATGATGTACAGAAACATTTTACTCTCTTTATTTAGTCTACAATCTGATCTCCGTGCCAAACCCCTATCTATGGGTTAGCAGGAGGGAAAAAAAAAAAAACTAATAGTTCAATCTAATTTTAATTTAGTCTAACCTGACACAATGTAAATATACCTTCAGAAATTATTATTTCTATTGGCTAAAATAATGCCTGATCATTCAGAAAGCCTCTACTTCCCCTGCTTCTCTCCCAAGTGTATGATGGAGAGACTATTGTTATGCAATCCCCTGGCACAGAGAAGGAACCTCAGGCTGGTTTTTATGTTGGGGCAACTCCATCTGCTGGTCTCTGGGGAACTGTTCTTTGGGCACCAAATTATTCAACATTCTGCAGGACACCACTGCTGAATTGGCAAATTCACATGTACTTTCTGCAGGGACAATGTTCCTGAGTTGCTAAGGCTGTTAAGAAAAAATTTGCTGTCTGCAGAACCCTGAGTTGATTGCCACATCCTCCAGCCTGCAAGTTGGTCCAGCAGTCCACATTACCTTATTGTTGAGTCAACTCATTCTACTATTGTAGGCCTATGACAGTCCACTGGGTTTCAATTCGGTATCCAAACCACATAAAACTCAAGGCACTTTTGTAAAATTAAGCCTCCTTCTATCTGACCATGATGTGCTACATTTCTGTGAATGACCCTAAAGTTGATGCATGGCATAATCCATTTGGATGTCAAAAGACTAATATTACCTCAGTCATATTTTTGGAAAAAATTCTAACCTCCTCCAGACAAATGAATGCCTCTGATAGACTAAGGAGAAGCCCTAATCATGACATTTTTATTTACATCCTCATCTTCAACTTTGTTGTCTGATGAGTTCAAAGCCTGTGCTCTGTTCACTTCACCTCCAGACCTTGGTCTGGAAAGGTCCTTGAGGTCTGGGAGATTAGAGGAGAGAGACCAAAAAAATTGCCTGGTCACACTACACAATACCGGTCTTGAATTCTCACAGACAAAAACACCTTTATTTATTTCTAAAATTCCTTCGTCATAATTAAGAATCAGACATGTTGGAAGCTTGGCCATTCATTCAATACACACTCACGGAATACCTATTACATGTGATGTATTCTGATGGGCACAATATGTAACCCACTGTGTTAGTTTCCTCTTCCTACTATAACAAATTATCACAACCTTGATGACTAAAAACAATGAAACAACAGATTCATCTTACAGTTCTAGAGGTCAAAGTCTTACGGAATTAAAAACAAGGTATTGCCAGAGCTTCATATCTTCTAAAGACACTCAGGAAAAAATCTTTTTTTTTTTGTTTTCCTTTTCTGCTTCTACATTCCTAGACTCATGACCCCCTTCCATCTTCAAAGCCAGCAACGAGAAGTCAAGTTTTCCGATGCCTCATTCCAATGCTTGACCCTACTGACTCCTTCTTATAAGGACCCTTGTGATTACATTGGGCCCACTGGATAATCCAGGATAATCTCCTCGTCTCAAGATTGTTAATTTAATCACATCTGCAAAGTCCTTTTTGCCATCTGAAGTAACATTCACAGGTTCTGGGGAGTAGGAGGTGATATCTTCAGGGTACCTTTATTTATCAGTATTAAACTCAAAGAAAGGATAACTCTCCATCAGTTGGACAGCTATAAAAGATGTGGCTAATCTTTTTTAACTTCTTTTTTATTGAAATATAACAGTTACACTAAAAAGACTATACAGATTTTATGTGTACAGCTCAATGATCTGTGACAAAGCAAACACACTCCAGTAACCAGCATCCAGATCAAGTTACGGAGCATTGCCAACACCCTAGAACTCATCCCTCATGCCCTCCTCTAATCACTGTACCTTCTCTCCACTCCCCAAAGCAGTTTAACACATAGATTAGCTCTGTTTTCAGACAAGCAGTCGGAATGATACAATGTGTACGTTTTGTACCTTACTTCCTTTACTCAACATTATGTTGGTAAGATTTATCCACGTTACTATGTGGAGCTGTATTAGTTCATTTTCATTGTTGTACAAAGCATTATATGACCAAATGACAATTATTTTATCCTTTCTGCCAACAAACATGTGTGCTGTTTCCACCTTGGGAATGTTTTAGCTTTGCTATAAGCATTGTTGCATACCTTCTAGTGCACATATATACACATTTCCATTAGGCATGTGTGTATATACTAGGAGTAGGATTTCTGGGTCATAGCATATACATTTTCAACTTCTGTAAAGAGCACCAACCAGCTTTAAAGTGTATGTTGCAATTTATGCCTTTATCAGAAATGTATGAGAATTCCAGTTGCTTCTCATACTCACCAAGACTTAATTTTATCAGATAGTCTTTTTAAATTTAGCCATTCTGGAGTATATACTACTATTTCAATATGGTTTTAATATGCGTTTCCTTAATTAATAATGAAATTTTACATTTTTGTCCTTTATTGGCTATTTGAATATTCACTTTTATAAAATGCCTGCTCAAGTTTTTCACCCATTTTTATCTTGTGTTGATTTTATAGGAGTCCTTGACATATTCTGTCCACAACCCCTTTTTCAGTTATAAGAGTTGCATACATGACTTGGGCCACAAAATATCTGTATAAATTTGAAATGTAAATTTCAACTGATTTCTTACAGGTTTAGTTACCATTTCAGTTTTATAGTATAGAACTAAGCTAAACAAAGTATCTTACAAATCTGTGATAAATAATTCTTGAACAGAAAGAGTACATTTTTTATTAAAATACGTCTTCTAAAGACAAGAACAGGGCAAGTTTTTTTTTTAATTCATTCACTTATCCTTAAATGAATAAAATACCCAGTGTTAAAATGTGACTGGATTTAGTAGAGATTAAGAGCAAAAAGTAAAGGTACTGGACCGCTTAGAAGTGCAGGGGCTTAAAATGTGTATTAATTATTGTTACAGAAGGGTTTTTACAATAGGATTAACAAAATATTCAAATAAAGCTACTCTGAATTTCTTAAACCGATGGTAAGAATGAATAAATTACAAGAAAATTGGTTGAAGAGTAACAGGTAAGTCATTAGTCAGGGTAAAAATAAATGCATATTTATAGGACCCAAACCTTTATCAAAAGCTAATGAAAGAATCTTATGGTATGTGAATTTAGTTCAATAAAGCTTAAAAAAAAAAAATGTTTCTCCCATGAGTTTGAATAAATGTACATGGTTAACTTACTTCCGATAGATATTGTATTTTCTCTTACATGCAACATTAAAGTGGTAGAAGCAGACCAGGCACAGTGGCTTACGCCTGTAATCCCAACGCTTTGGGAGGCTGAGGTGGGCAGATCACCTGAGGTCAGGAGTTCGAGACCAGCCTGACCAACATGGCCAAACCCCATCTCTACTAAAAATACAAAACTTAGCCAGGTATGGTGATGGGTGCCTGTGATCCTAGCTACTTGGGAGACTGAGGCAGGAGAATTGCTTGAACCCGGGAGGCAGAGGTTTCAGTGAGCGGAGATGGCACCACTGCACTCCAGCCTGGGCAACAGAGCCAGACTCTGTCTCTAAGTAAATAAATAAATAAAAATAAAGTGGTAGAAGCAAACATAAAATTTCTTCTTCTAATTACTGAAAGTATATGAAATATGCAACTAGACCTACGTGAACAAAAATACTCATTAAGCTTTTTCTCATTTATGAAAGTAATGAAAATGCAAAGGATATATGTTATAGAATGTATATTATACTTCCCAGCATGATTTTTATAAATCTTGAATATTCTAATTATGGGTAAGTGATGTTGCCAAAAATGTGTCATATGAATTAAATTAATATCACCTTCACTACTTCTTAACAGTAATCTCTATGATTTTCTTAACAGAACTTTCCTTTAGGAATGATGTTTTTGTTTGTTGGTTTGGTTTAGCAATTGTCAGGAGTCAAAAGAGATGAAATCGTTCAACAAAAATTATTATTCTTGCTGTCCTTACTACAATATATCTGGTTTTAGTATAGTCTATCGTGAGCCAAAAATACCATTTCTTTTTTTTTCTTTTCCACACAAGAAGATTTAGAAGAGACAAAAATACCACTTCTAATGCCACATTTTTTTTTCTTAACAGAAATTATGTATAAGCAAGGAAAAGGAGGCTTCATATACACCAATATTTTGATTTGTTCCTCTGTTTTACCCCTTGGATATTTTATTCAGGGCAATATACCATAAGATTCAAAATGGGCAAGAGGAATAGCCTTCTTTTTTAAAATGAGTGAAGGGTCAATGTGTAAGGGGAGGTGGGAAAGGAGAACAACAATGCTATTTCTACTATAGACATATTCTTGGGCAGATCAATTTTGGAAAAGAAATATATGGATGTTGAGGACTTGGAAGAAATTACTGTAAAACTATCTATGCAGGCGTATCTCCTAGAAAGTCCCATGAACCCCCGGGTGTGCATACCTAAGTTTGAAGAGAACTTTCCTAAAATATAAGCCCTATGAATGTAGGGGATTGGTATGGTTTTGAGATGGAGGCTGGAGTAAAGTGGTGCCATCTCCGCTCACTGCAACCTCCACCTCCTGGGTTCAAGTGATTCTCCTGCCTCAGCCTCCTGACTAGCTGAGACTACAGAGGTGTGCCACCATGCCCAGCTTTTTGTATTTTTAGTAGAGACAGGGTTTCACCATGTTGGCCAGGCTGGTCTTGAACTCCTGACCTCATGATCTGCCTGCCTCAGCCACCCAAAGTGCTGGGATTACAGATGTGAGCCAACATGCCTGGCCGGTTTTTTTTTTTAATTGTTTGTGGCAAATATTTTCTGTTTGTGTCCCAGATACACTCTCCATCCTTTTGTGTCCTGTTGTGTGCCCTGAAACTGGGCTCCATTGCCCTCTGGTTTCTGAGTGGGTGAGGCCACAAGGAAGTACCAGCAAAAGATCAAAAGGAAAAAGGAGAGTGAGTTCTGGCTACCGATTCCCCTAGGTCCCTTCCCACACTTCCTTCCCTCCCCCTGCATCGCTCCCACCATGCAGTGACCCTCCCCCAGGGAATTGTTCCCCCCCTCCTTGCCTCTTCAAGCCTCAAGGTTGTAATGGTTCTGATACTGCTAGCCTGAGGTCTTGCACTATTGTTTTTGTTGGCTTTCCTAAATCCAGTCCATATCTTACAAAATTTAAGTGTGTCATCTGTTGCCTATCAGGACCCTAAAAATACTATGTAAGCATTTGTTGAATGAATGAATGAATGAATCCTTACGCCTACCAAGTCACCATCTTCTTATCTGCACTACAACAAAAACTTCCTAACTGGTTTTCCTGACTCTGCTCTTGCTCCCTCTCTCCATTTTCCACAACCTAAGCTAAAGAGACCCACAATTGTGTGCTGCTTAGTAACAGGAATGTGTTCTGAGAAATGCGTCATTAGGTGATTTAGTAGTAGTTTGAACTTCATACAGTGTACTTACACAAACCTAGATGGTATAGCCTACTACACATGTCGGCTATATGGTATAGCCTATTGCTCGTAGGCTACAAACCTGGATAGCATGTTAATGTAGTAAATACTGTAGGCAAAAGTAACACAATGGTAAATATTTGTGTATCTAAACACATCTCAACATTTTTTTGTTTTTTTTTTTTTGGTGACAGGGTCTCACTCTGTCACCCAGGCTGGAGTGCAGTGCAGTGATGCAATCATGGCTCATTGCAGCCACTACCTCTTGGGATCAGGTGACCCTCCCACCTCAACCTCCTGAGTAGCTGGGATTGCAGGCGTACGCCACCATGCCCTGCTAATTTTTTTTTTTTTTTTATCTTATAGAGATGGAGTTTCACCATGTTGCCCAAACTGTTATCAAACTCCTGGGGTCTAGTGATCTGCCCACCTTGGCCTCCCAAAGTGCTGGGATTACAGGCATGAACCACCGTACTTGGCCAGCCCACAGTATTATCATTTTATGTGACCATCAAGTTATAAGTCATCATTGACTGAAAGGTGTATTGTGAGGCCTGTGACTATATTTAAAATGGAAATTGATCATGTCATTTCTCTACCTAAAATGCTACAGTGGCTTCCCACTACCTTTTAAGACAGAGTTCAAAATCATTAAAATGATTTACAGTATATATTTATACACAATGGAATCCATGTCTCACTCCAGCCTCAATGCTCACCCCTTTCCATTCACTCCTCCAGCCACAGTGAACTTTTCTTCAGTCCAGAAAGGATTTTTCTTCTAGGCCTTCAAACATGCCATTTCTTTCATTCAGAACACTCTTCCCCTACTTTTTCATCTCGACTACTCCTATTTATCCTTAGGTGCCAGCTTAGACATCACTTCCTCAGAGAAGCCTTCCACAACCTACTAAACTGCACATACTTTAAATGTCCTCCATTATCTATTCCAGAAAAACTCATATTGTTCCTTTCTAAGCATGTAAATCCACTTCTACATATCTATTTAACGTTTAACTCCTCACTAAATTATACACCTTATAAGAACAGTTATCCAGTGAATTCCAAACGGCTAATTCAATGGTTGGTGCATAGTAAGTTTCAACACACATTGAATGAATGAAAGAAACCTAGGCTGGGCACAGTGGCTCATGCCTGTAATCCCAGCACTTTGGGAGGCTGAGGCGGGTGGATCATTTGAGGTTAGGAGTTCAAGACCAGCCTGACCAACATGGTGAAACCCCGTCTCCACTAAAAATACAAAAAACTTAGCCGGGCATGGTGGCAGGTGCCTGTAGTCCCAGCTACTTGGGAGGCTGAGACAGGAGAATTGCTTGAACCTGGGAGGTGGAGGTTGCAGTAAGCCAAGATCATGCCACTGAACTCCAGCCTGAGCAACAGAGTGAAACTCCATCTCAAAAAAAAAAAAAGAAAGAAACCTGGGGTGGGGTTGAAGGTAGTGACTTGATATTTACTGAGCTGTACTGGAATTCAAATATAGTTCTTCTCTTTCAAAGAATAAAACCTCTCTTAACTTTTTTCACAAGGGCTTTCCTCAGTTTCTTCACCTGCACAATAACTCAGGTGTTCTTAATCTGGAGGTCTGATACCCATGGGGTCAATGAATAAAATTCAGGAGGTCCATAAGCTTGAATGGGAAAAAAAAATATGTCTTTATTTTTATTCACCTGTTACTGCAATGTAGCATTTTCTTCCATTTGTATGTAGGTGGCAAACCACAATAGTCTCAATTATTCTAATTCTAAACAGCACATATTATGATGTCACCAAATGGAGATTTTTTTTAAATATTTTGAAAACAACATAATTGGCTTCCTTTGTATTCCTTTGTATCTTCTTTCATGCATTTAAAAATATTATTCTCAGAAGATTAAGATTTCTCAGTCTTGGTCAAAAGGCACAACAAAAGTTAAGAGCCCTTTGACTGGATGATCAGTAAGTCTCCCTCCAAATGAATCCAGTTTATAGCTATTATCTCCTCCGATGTGCCTATTGCCCAACTTTTATCTGATTCAAAGGTTTCCAAAATAGGTAAGCAGGGAATAAAGAAAAGAACCAATTTCTGGCGGTGCAGAAATATATGAGTGAGGATGAGAGAAAGGACTCAAAGCAAAAACAAATCAGATGCTTTGCAAATAGTACAGTAAGAGGTAAGCTGGAGAGATCTTTTTAATAATTTAAACCCAGTAGTGAAAGGTCACAGATAATGGGAAATACCACACAGAGGCACAATCAGAGAGACAGTTGGTGTTGAGGTATAATGAAAGCTAGCTGACAAGAAATGGGCCTAGCCACACAATAAATTCTCAATAACAGGCCAGGTGTAGTGGCTCATACCTATAATTTCAGCACTTTGAGAGGCTGAGGTGGGAGGACTGCTTGAGCCCAGGAGTCTGAGACCAGCTTGGGCAACACAGTGAGACCCCATCTCTACAAAAAAAAAAACAAAAATTAGCCGGGTATGGTGGCGCATACCTGTAGTCCTAGCTACTCAGGAGGCTGAGATGGAAGGATCTCTTGAGCCCAGGAGGCAGAGGTTGCAGTGAGCAGAGATCTCACCACTGCACCCCAGCCTGGGCAACAGAGTAAGACCCTGTCTCAAAAGAATAAAATATAAATTAAAAATTCCCAATAACTAGCAAATGAAAGAGAAAGGAGAGGATAAATAATTGTGCTTAGTAAAGGTAAAGTCATCAAGAAACACAAATAAATCAGAGTTTTATATTTCTTAAGATTTTTTAAGGTTTTTTTCCTCTTTTATGAACTCGTAAACTTGTAAACTTTTCTTTTTTACAAACTTATAAAAGCACAGTGCTAGCTTGGGTACAAAAGGGAGGGGAGAGGAAATGGGATACATGAGTCAGAGTCCTTCTTTGACCTTGAAAGACCTTATAATTTCTGCAGCAGGCATTTCATCTCACTAATAATAGAAGGAAATAAAGCAGGGAGGGGAAAGAACACCACATGAAGAGAATAAGCCAAGTTGGAAACAGCTAGTCACCATTTCCAGAATGAAGTCACTGTAGAGGATTGTGCTGATTCTATCCAAATTCTGCCTCTCTATCACCCTGGACCATCTCAACTTTAGTTACATGTAAATCAGGAGTTAATTTTCCTAAATTCAATTGCTTACAAGGCTTATTATTTCCGCTTGGGGTGTGTTTTGATTTGTTGTTATCCTCAGTATCCTGGTGACTCTGAAAAAGTCATTTTAACTGATCACCTAATATGATCATCATTCCATAAGATACTAGAGATAGGCTGTGTCTTTGTCCAGTGCCTCCCAAAACATTGGATTCAGAGAGGGGTTAAGACCCTGCTCTGAGGGTAAGAATTAATATATATCAAGAAAGAGCCAGTTCCTAGGATATTTGACATTCAGGATTCTAGAGACAGAATCAGAACTTGGCTTGAGATTTAATCAATAATTGCTTCCTACCATCATCACTAAACCCCTGATCGAACACTTTGCTGTGCTCCCCTAAACTGGCTCCCCAAACACTGCTTCACAGAGGCTCCTGCAGAATGGGATGCAGACATTTAAGGGTTCTCTGCAGTGATATCAGCAGATCCAACCCCCTTCCTCCAGTAGAGGTTACGGACAATACTTCTTTTAGAGGCTGGGATCTTTTTTCTTCAGCTACCTCCCAAAACATTGATTGGGACCACTTTCCTCAATCCTGCCAGACTGACTGTGGTCACTACCAACACCTCCTCAGGGGCTCCACCTGGACTCTCATCAGAGTCACTCCAAGTCCTGTCTCAGGCAGAATACTCAGATCTATTCCAAGCACCTTCCCTGGGATCTCAGGCACATACTGAGGACCAGTGGGTAACAGGGTTGAGAGGTAAGAGCAGCCTGGCCTGGGTGCAGAAATAAGGGGTGAATTGTCTCTAAAAAAATGTTTAAATAGTAATAAAACTAACTAAAAGTCAATCTGATTTTTATTATCACCTTGCACAACAATTCTAGGCAATGTTAGTGATACAATAACCCTCACCAAAAAAAAAATTGTTAATCTAAGTTCCAAGCAATTGCTACAGTTACTGTTGCATTATAATAATATGTATGTAAGCTTCAAATTATCCCTTTTTAAATTTATTCACTAAAAAATATTTTATTCTACATGGAAGTTAATTTGGAGAACTACTAGTTACACAAACTCTGCCACATATATTTTTCTCTCTTTTTTTTTTTTTTTTTTTTTGTCAGGAGACCAGAGTTTTATTATTACTCAAATCAGTCTCCCTGAGCATTCATGGATCAGAGTTTTAAGGATAACTTGGTGGGTGGGGGAAAAGTTAGTGAGCTGGGAGTGCTGATTGGTCAGGTCAGAGATGAAATCACAGGGAGTAGAAGCTGTCTTCTTGCACTGAGTCAGTTCCTGGGTGGGGACCACAAGATCAGATGAGCCAGTTTATCCAACTGGGTGGTGCCAGCTGATCCATCAAGTGCAGAGTCTATAAAATATCTCAAGCACTGATCTTAGGAGCAGTTTAGATAGGGTCAGAATCTTGTAGCTTCAGCTGCATGACTCCTGAACCATAATTTCTAATCTTGTGGCTATTCTGTTAGTCCTACAAAGGTAGTTTAGTCCCCAGGCAAGAAAGGAGTTTGCCTTGGAAAAGGCCTGTTATCATGTTTGTTTTAAACTATAAACTATAAGTTAAGTTCCTCCCAAAGTTAGTTCAGCCTATACCCAGGAATGAACAAGAACAGCTTGGAGGTTAGAAGCAAGATGGAATTGGGACTGTCTCAGTTACAATTTTGCAGTGGTGGTTTCAATATCTCCCTTTGGATTTTACAACACTTTAATCTTAAGGTGTCAGCTAATGAAGATGGAAAAAGGGCAAAGACCCCTCTAATTTCTTCCTGCTGACCAGGGGTGTAGTGGGGGTAGGTGTTGACCCCAAGGTGAGAGGAGTGAAATCACTTTGCAACTGTCTGAGCATACTCAAACAGTCCTGGCTGGGATTCTAAGGCTTATATGACAAAGGCATTAGTATTGCCATCTATAACTTTAGTTCCATATTTAAGGGAATGGCATACTATAAGGTAAATAATGAGTACTAAGATAAGGAGTGTGATTTCCAGTTTGAAAAATAAAGATTTGAAAGCTCTAGTTTTCAAAATGGGGACTTGCAGCCCACAAAGAATTTAAGATTTAGTCCAAACTGCAGAAAAAATCTGAAGAACAACTAACCACAGGTGTACTATAGTTTTTTTGAAGCATAATTTTTCTCTCTCCAGTCCCTATTTTTATCCAAAACACATCATGATAGAACTGATTTGTTCACAAAATAAACTTTAGTCTTAGCATACTTGGCCTGATTATTTGCATAAAGTGCAGCAAGAACAATTATTTTTCACATAGGCTCTTTTTAATATTGGCTTTTGAAACTGTTCTACAAGGAATCTCAATTTGTACTTTTTAAAAGCCTTGAAGCCCAGCCATGGATTTATCTTGTCTACAAATTACCTGTGAATTCCTCACCTCAAAGTCTCAAGATAACTTGGGGCTCCTGGGTCTGTCAGAAAGTGACATTCTTTACTTACCACTGGTCAGGAACTCTGTACAAGGACTATGAGACCTCAACTCTGTATGAGGCCAGCTTTCCCAAGGGGCTTTATTGGCTCTATAAGTCAACTTTGATTCCTTAAAGAAAGCATGTCATTTTAGTCAAAGCCTTGGTAAAATAACCAGTTTCTCCAATTGTGTCTTGTTTCAAAAGGGAACAGATTCTCATTGCACTTATTCAAATAACTATACTGCCATAAGTTGAGAATACTCACAAATAGTTTCTAAATTCCATAGAAATCACATAAAGAGAAAGCAATATGCTTCAAATTTTGTTCTCAGGAGTATACTTTACTCACTTGCTAAAAGTTGTAAATAGCTCAAAAGAAATAAGTTTCCTTAACTCTGAAAACAAAAGGATTAGCAATGTTTAACACATCAGCTCTCCATGAGAGTCCCAGAAGTTTCAGTTTTTCTCTGTTCCAATTGCAGAATTTTTAAAGTTATCAGAGGCCTGCACTCAGAGTCTATATCTGACTATAAACTGCCTTTTGAAAAGAACCAAAGCTAGACAAAATGTCTGGTGATGACGAAAGTCTTACAACAGCCACTATTAAAGCTACAATTGACTAGAAATTTTGGTTACTTCTGTGGCATACAACAATTTTACATAACAATTATAATTATTAATAATGTACCCTAAATCATTTCAGAATTATAGAAGTTTCCCATAATTTTGGAAAAATACTAAAAACATATTTATATAAATACAGCCCAAACACCATTTCATATTTGACAATGCTTCCTATATGATTGTTATACCAAATAAGCCAAACACATCATTTTTGGACTTCAGAGGACCTAATGTCTAAAAGGATTGATAAGGTCAGAAAACGATATACTTCATAATTTAATTTTGGAAAGTTTATCAAATATCAAAGGTTTCGAACACTATATCACAAACTAGGATCACAGATTGCTCATTTATCTGAAGTGGTAACTCAAAAAAAATTTTTTTAAGATGAAAACCTTTGCTCTGATAGAATAGACTTAGCTTTCCAAACAAAAACCCAATGAAGATAGCATGAGGTCAACTGAATCTGTCTCTTCTCTCTCCTCCTCAGTTTCCCCTGCCATTTACCCAAAGGAGAAAACAAAAACCTTTCATTATCTTTTAATATTACATAAAAATATTTTTCAAAAGAGAAATCCAGGAAAGAGCAAGACTGTCTCAAAAAATAGAAAAATTAAAAAATTAAAATAAAAACCTTGATTTATTGAAAAAAAAAGAGAGAAAACCAAACTTCATGTTTGCATTATTGCATCTTTAATGCTATAGCTAGTTTCTAAATAAAAGTTTATCAATCTATTCAGTTTTAATTAGTTTGACCATAAGGTAATATTTTTATAAATTTTTTAAAACCCTTTACAATTTTCTGTTAAACAGCAGATCAGTTTTCTAAGAAAACTCTGTTATTCAGACACATAGGCCCAGATTCTGGCCCTGCATTAATGTGCTTTTATTTTAATATTCAGCATATGGAAAAAAATTAAATAATTCCCTTCAAATGTTAGCCAAGTTACTCATACCCACAGAACTTTCCTCATAAGACCAAGCCTTCACAAACCCTTTTCAACTTGCTTAAACCTTCAGTTTCGTCCCAATACTCTTTTAGGATAAGACAATCTTTAAATCCCTCTAAACTAGACAAAATTACATTCTCTTTAACAAAAGCCACATTTCCATGCCGACTTATCATCTTTTACCAAAAACACATCCTACTGTCCTTACACACTTTGGATGTAAAACCATTTCTCCAGTAGTCTCAATCACATGTAACAATGTTAACCCTTAGCAACTTTCATTTTTGGTGAAAAGCATGACATGTAAGAGATTTTAATTATGTACTAGGTGTGGGGCCTAGGATGTCAGACAGAAATGAAGATAAGATCTGACTCTTTCTAGCATAGCTATGGGGATGGCTAACTCCACATGTCCCCAGGCCTTATCTAGAATGGAATGCTCCAAAGTAGGTAAACTGAACAATTTTCAAAAGTCAAAGAAGCAGTTTACAACCTTAAACAATTTAGCACATCTGATATCTGACCTGTAGACCAAATGTCTACATTTTGAAGACATTTTTATTTTACCAATAATCTTTAAAACTGTCTTTATTTCCAAAAGATTACTAAAGTCACATGAACAAAAAGGCATTAAAGTTTCTATTTTTCTAACAAAATATTTTATTTAAGTGCTTATTTTTCTAAGTCAATTAATCAGAGCCCTTTTTATATAAACATTACACACATAACCCACATATAAATAGACAGACAGAAAGAAGGTTCAGCACTTGTAAGGTTTTTCATTTGTCAGTTTCTTTTTTTTTTTTTTTTTTTTCTCGCTCTGTCACCCAGGCTGGAATGGAGTGGTGCAATCTCGGCTCACAGCCAGCTCTGCCTCCTAGGTTCATGCCATTCTCCTGTCCTGCCTCAGCCTCCCAAGCAGCTGGGACTACAGGCGCCCGCCACCATTCCCAGCTAATATTTTGTATTTTTAGTAGAGATGGGGTTTCACTGTGTTAGCCAGGATGGTCTCGATCTCCTGACCTTGTGATCCACCCACCTCAGCCTCCCAAAGTGGTGTGAGCACTGGCTTACAGGTGTGAGCCACTGTGCCCAGCCCCTCATTTGCCAGTTTCTTAACTGGAGTACTAGCTGCAGGGTGGAGCCCTTGGAAGTACAGGGCCAGGAAAGCATGCAGTTTCTAGAGTCTAATAAGCAGGCACTGCTGGAAGGCAAAGACAGGTCCCCAAGATTAAGGGTGCCATCTTATACTGTATCCTAGATCCCCAAAAGAGAGGGAAATACTACAGGAGAAGATAGTGCAGTACTTTTACCATGCATTTCATTGTAAGGCAGCCCAAAGCCAATCAGCCCATTTTACACTCAGCCCATCCCCCATGGGAGTCTCATCTCTCAGTGAGAGTTGGAGATGTTTCCATATCTTCCAGGGGGCCAACAACATGCTTCTCTAATTAAAACATCAAAGAGCCAAGTATCCCCCCATAACTGCCGTTAGCCATCCCCAAAGGTAATTTCCTACCTAGTTATTACACACCAAATTTCTCTCATAATGCAAAGTAATTTCTGATACCCACAAAAGTCAAAACTTACAGCTAATGCAATACAAAACAGAATACAGCCTTAGATTTTGAAAGGGATCTATTCTCTTTCAATTCCTGGGCTTCTGTGAGGAAAGCAGAGCTTTATCCCAGAATAGCATCTGTGGTGCCTCCTCTGCTTTTCCCCAGGAGTCCCAGGCTGTTAGAATGTATCTTAGATTCTCTCATGTGGGCATCAAGAGTGGCAAGAAGACAAAATGGAAAAGAACAATTCTGTCTACTGAGAAAAAAAAACTTTTTTCAGAAAAGCACAATTCAAGAAAAGGAAGAAGATAAAGTCCTCTTAAATACATGTAGCTTGGATATTTCTTTTTAATTCAGCTGATTTTAGCCATAGAGCTCTTTTTTAAAAAAAATAAATAAATCCTTTTAAATCTCTTATTACTAGACTCTAGCCAGGACAGCCAATATTTCTGGCTTTTGATTTCTACCACAGGTAACTTTCCACGTGAAATTAATAAGTTTTAGCTAAGGTTATAACTTAACCATGGACATATAAGGTGTCTCAAAGAGATGATAAGCAGTTTCTTTTTTTTTTTTTTTTCTTGCAAGATTTACAATCTCCCCAAGGGTAGTTTAGAGAAAGGAAAATCCTGGACAGGAAATCAGAAGTTATCCATGGGGGGAAAACCCTCAATAAATAGTAAAATTACACAAATAACAAACCAGAAAGGAAACATTCCAGAAGCGAAGAATTGAACCCAGGCCACCACTGTCGAAAGAAAAAGCTTCAGTTACCGAGCCACACAGCATTGAGCAGTTTCTATTGCTCTTCCCAGAAGAAGTCTAGAGCAGTCAATTTCAAGCTTGCAAAGGCTCTTAACTCCTTAAGATAATTTTTAGGGCTAACATGAACCCCAAAATTCCTGTCCTCTGGATGGCAGAAACCAAGAGAAAATATCTTCACATGGTCACAAGGTTAAGCTCTTAAGGACACTAAACAAGACAGAGAAATTTCATCCGGTATTGGTTTCAGGGACCCTCAACAAAGTTTATTACTGACCAGTCTGCTGGGCTGGCTTGTAAAGCAGGCTTATTGGGGTCCTAAGCCTACGTTCTATCCTGTGATACCCCTCTCTCCATTACAGAAAGACAAATTCTTAGCACAAAGTCAACCAGATTTCCTACAGCCTAAGACTAGACTCACAAATGCTTTTTTCTAGTAATCAAACCATTGCAGAGAAGGCAAATAGTGATGTTTACCATTTACACACACACGTGCACACACAGACAGACGGGGAGGTGCAGAAACCCAGCTGGTAAGAATTTCTTACCCTTTTTGCCAGCACACCAGGTTTTGAGATTCCCTTTCTCTGCAGCTTCCAGAAGAACAGAGCAGATTTTGATGACCCTGCTAGTTGTGCCATAGCACATGTAAAGGTCAAGCCACTTTACAAAAGAAAATCACCCTTCTCTCTCTTATGGAACCATAAGCAAAAGATTCTCAATTTTGCAAGATGCTGCCCAAGAGGCTGCATAGAGAACCAAACTAATATTTTCCATCCCCGTAAAAGCAAAATATACATAACAAAACAGACACTAGTCACCTCATTCACCACCCAGTACTGACCTGGCAAGGCTCAAACTTTCTCACATTGGTCACATTGTCTTTGATCCACTCCAGGTGGGGAGGGATGACCTCTGACCAGTAATCTGATGGGTGGTCTCTGGGAAAGACGAAGAGCAGATAGTCGCCCGAGCCAGGTCTGTTGAGCTTTCTTTGGGGCTCACCTTGTGATAGGGCTACAGTTATAGGACATCTCCCCAAGACTATTTCTCTATTGCAATTAAACCCATGCACATTGGGTCGCCAGTGCCCCATCAGTGGAGACAGTACCAGAGTCAGCCCCCAGTCCAAAACAACTAGGCAGCTGCTTGGGCTGGAATCTGAATCCATCACCAGAGGGGGACTACCAAACCATGGGCAGGTAGCCACATGGGAAATCCTAGACAAGACTCCAAATTTGTAACCACCCAATGGGTTCACCTTGCCTGCTGCCTAGACAGAGCTGATTTATCAAGACAGGGGAATTGCAATACAGAAAGAGTAATTCACACAGAGCCAGCTGTGCAGGAGACCGGAGTTTTATTTATAGTTAGAGACATAAATTCATAAGAGTTTAATTAGCTTTCAGGCACACTTAAAGTACATTTAATGTCTCCAACTCCTGTTGTACAAAATATCCCTGCTTTTAAACAGTAGATTTAAAACAAACAACTTTGGTTTTGTGGGATTTTTCTTTTATGAGTTATTTTTATGAATGTGAAGTTTCAAAGAAGGCCAATCAAACACAAAAATCTCTGCAAAGAGCCAGAATAAGCCTTGAACAACATACAGTCAATAAAACATCAAGGTTTATTTTTTTTATTTATTTATTTTTTATTATTATTATACTTTAAGTTCTAGGGTACATGTGCATAACGTGCAGGTTTGATACATATGTATACTTGTACCATGTTGCTGTGCTGCACCCATCAACTCATCAGCACCCATCAA
>NW_012101250.1:72286-102409 GCF_000951045.1 Mandrillus leucophaeus
AACCCAGTACCTCAGTTGAAAATGCAGAAATCACCGGTCTTCTGTGTCGCTCGCGCTGGGAGTTGGAGACTGGAGCTGTTCCTATTCGGCCATCTTGCTCTGCCCCCTCAACATCAAGGTTTAAATTGTTGCTTTAACTTCCTTTTGGCTGGAAACTCCATATTCTGGTAATTCACCAAAATGACCAACACAAGGAAAAGAGGAGAGACACCCAATGTATGTTTTCTAGACCTTTTAGAAAATATGGAGTTGGCCACATGCATGTGAGTCTATAAAAAAAGTGATACTGTAGACATCAAGGGAATGGGTATGGTTCAAAAAGTAATGCCTCGCAAGTGTTACCATGGCAAAAACTGGAAGAGTCTATAATCTTACTTAGCATGCTGTTAGCATTGCTGTAAAAAAAAGAAAAAAAAAAGTTAAAGGCAAGATTCTTGCCAAAAGAATTAATGCGCATATGGAGCACATTAAACACTCTAAGGCACAAGGTAGCCTCCTGAAATGCACGAAAGAAAGTGATCAGAAAAAGAAGGGAGCCAAAGAGAAAGGTACCTGAATTCAGCTGACAGGCCAGACTGCTGCACCAAGAGAAGCACACTTTGTGAGAACCAATGGAGAGGAGCCAGAGCTACTGGAACCTATTCCCTATGAATTCACGACATAATAGGTGCAAATAATAATAATAATAAAACACCCTTGGAATGTTAAAAAAAAAAAAAAATTGTTCCGTTAATATCAGCCCACAGAAATTGCAGAGAAAGCCAGTAGTGATGCTGCAAAAACAAAATGTAAGGAAATTGACATCTAAAAAAAGAATCAAATTTTGAAGACTACCAGAAGAGACAAGAGATGATGGTCTTGTATTGCTAGAAAAAGTCAAAAAGGACAATGTTTGATGCTACAATTGTTTTTACCAAGTGTAAGCATCTTCTAAAACAATGGATCAATGTTTCTTTTTATCTACTTTTTTGCTGAGGAAGAGACTCTTCACAAGTTTTTACCAACAGAAATTTGTGATAAATTTTCTGGTGGGCCGGGCATGGTGGCTCACACCTGTAATCCCAGCTCTTTGGGAGGCTGAGGCAGGCAGATCACCTAAGGTCAGGAGTTCAAGACCAGCCTGGCCAACATGGCAAAACCCTGTCTCTACTAAAAATACAAAAAAATTAGCCAGGCGTGGTGGCGGGTGCCTGTAATCCCAGTTTCTTGCCAGGCTGAGGCATGAGAATCGCTTGAACCCAGGAGGTGGAGGTTGCAGTGAGCCAAGACCGTGCGATTGCACTCCAGCCTGGGCAACAAGAACGAAACTGCATCTCAAAAAAAAAATTCTGGTGAAAATATCTTAGTGAAATTTTTCAACTGCAAAAACAATTGAAAACTACAAGAATTGTTCCCAAAGAAACAAAATATGAATGGTAATTGTAATTTCTGTAATTTATTGTAAATTTCTTTGTGAAGTGTGATTTGTATAAATCTCTGTCAATGTATTTATATGTTCATGACTTTTCCTCTTTGCCTATTTGTTCCTTCATATTAAAGAAGCTTTTCAAAATTAAAATTAGCAAAGAGATGTTCTTTGGTCACCTAGAAGCTGACAGAGTGACAAATCTATACATCTACTGCATATGTACACGTAAAGAGGAGTGAATTCATTTCCTAAGACTGCTGTAACAAATTATCACAAACTGTGGAACTTAAAACAGCAGAAATTTATTGTTTTGTGGCTCTGGAGGCTAGAAGTAAGAAAGCAATGTGTTAGTAGCAGGGTCATGCTCTCTGATGGATCTGAAAAAGAATACGTTTTATACCTTTCCCTTGGCTTCAGGTGTGCTCCAGCAATCAGTCTTTGGAGTTCATTCACTGATTTGCAACTGCTTAACTCCATAATCTCTGCTTTCAAGGTCACATGGCTTTCTCCCTATATGTCTCTGTCTTTACCTGGTCAGCATTACCCTGAGTGTCCATCTCTCTCTCTTCATACGCTTTTTTTTTTTTTTTTTTTTTTTTTTGAGATGGAGTCTGAATACCTGCACAAACTTTTTTTTTTTTTTTTTTTTTTTTTTTTTGAGATGGAGTCTGACTCTGTCGCCCAGGCTAGAGTGCAGTGGCCTGATCTCAGCACACTGCAACCTCCCCTCCCGGGTTCAAGCTATTCTCCTGCCTCAGCCTCCCGTGTAGCTGGAATTACAGGCATGAGCCACTACACCCGGCTAATTTTTGTGTTTTTAGTAGAGACGTGTTGGCCAGGCTGTTGGCCAGCATGTTGGCCAGGCTGGTCTCGAATTCCTGACCTCAGGTGATCCGCCCGCCTCGGCCTCCCAAAGTGCTGGAATTACAGGCGTGAGCCACCGTGCCCGACCTGTATATATGTATGTACGTATATATGTATCTGTCTATCTATCTGGACACTAGGCATTTTGGATTAGGCGCCCACCTATACCCGTATGGCTTCATCTTAACAAATTACATCTGCAATGACCCTATTTCCACATAAGGTCACATTCTGAGTTACTGCAGGTTAGGACCTAACACAGCTTTTTGGGGACGGGAAGAATCACGAGGGAAGACACAATTCAACCCATAACAAGGAATAATTTTGACAGTCATTGCCAATTTGCAGATGTTAAGGCTCAAAAACAAACTACAATATTATTGTTCATTAACACACAAATGTGTAGGTATGTTTTTTCCCCTTAAAAAAACACACTGGTGTAATTAAAAACAATCCACTACTTTTCCCTTTAGCGCTGTAATTTTTTTAACTGGAATGATTACTTCAACAAAAGAAAAATTTCACTATCTGCGTTTCTTTTCCGGTCATCGTTATTATCCGTTTTACTATTACTACTGAAAATCACTGTGTTAAAAACGATGCGTACAGGTGTCAACCAGGCTAGCTGTCCACTGCTGGACCGCGTAGGGCCGTCAGCGCAGGGCTCCGACCCCTCCGGGTGCCTTTCTCCTCAGACGCTCTCTTTCCCAGGAGGCTCCGCGGCGGAGCGTCCCATCGCCCTAAAAGCCTCTGGCTGACGCAGCCAAAAAAAAAAAACCCGATGGCCCGCTTATCCCACACTAGGGGGCGCCTGCTTCTCCGGCCGCCACAGAGCGCTCTGGATGCCTGAAGCCCGCCCAGCTCGCCGCCTCTGGAAAAGCTCAACACCATTTCTCCGCCCTTCCCGAGATTGCCAACGAGGCAGGCTCTGATGCGCATGCGCAAACACGTTCGCCACGCTCGGAGCTAAGGCGCATGCGTCCCCTGAAATTGCCGCCACCCGGTCTACCTTCCAGTTTCCAGTTCCGGCCTCCAAGGGGCGGGCAGAAGTTGGAAACATGCGGCTGTCGGTCGCTGCAGCCATCTCCCATGGCCGCGTATTTCGCCGTCTGGGCCTCGGTCCCGAGTCCCGCATCCATCTGTTGCGGAACTTGCTCACAGGGCTGGTGCGGCACGAACGCATCGAGGCACCATGGGCGCGTGTGGACGAGATGAGGGGCTACGCGGAGAAGGTGAGGAGCGGGGCCCTCTTGTCCACTCTGCGGGTCTAGTCTGAGGGGGCGGGGCGGGCTGCAAGTGGAAAGGGACTGGGACCAACCTGGTAAACCATTCCCCAAGTCTGAGTCTTCTAGGACCCTCAGCTGAACCCGCCCCTCCATCGCCTCTAATGGAAGACTGGTTAGGGCTGCGGAGTTAGAGATGGCGTAGATTGGAGATGCTTTGCTAGTGGAAAGAATGCATTGCGGTCCGGCATTAGAGAAATTAGATTGGCACCTTAGTTTTCTTGCTCGGTTGGATCTGTGATGTTATGTCCTCACAGCTCATCGACTATGGGAAGCTGGGAGACACCAACGAACGAGCCATGCGCATGGCTGACTTCTGGCTCACAGTGAGTGCGTCCTATCGGCCTTCAGAATCCCACCCTTTACTCCCTAGGGGTGGGGGTTGGAAGAAGGAGAACTGTGCAGAATTAAGCTTGGGTGCTCACTTATGGGCCAATGTTGTTAACTAAATTAGAAACTGTGTCTTAAGTTAGTTGAAGTCGATGTCAATATACCTCTGCACAACTGCCTATAAACGACTCCTTTGTGTAACATTGACTCTACCAGATTGGTGAGGGGCGGGGGAGGTCTTTCTATGTGTGGATGGACCTTATCTTTGGGAGTGGCCTAAAGTTAAATGCCTCTGCAGTTTTGCCTGACTCTTCTGTCTCTTGGATAATTCTCCCTCTAGGAGAAAGACTTGATCCCAAAGCTGTTTCAAGTTCTGGCCCCTCGATACAAAGATCAAAATGGGGGCTACACAAGAATGCTGCAGATCCCAAATCGGAGTTTGGATCGGGCCAAAATGGCAGTGATCGAGTATAAAGGGAACTGCCTGCCACCCCTGCCTCTGCCTCGCAGAGACAGCCACCTTACACTCCTAAACCAGCTGCTGCAGGGTTTGCGGCAGGACCTCAGCCAGAGCCAGGAAGCAAGCAACCACAGCTCCCACACAGCTCAAACACCAAGGATTTAACTGGATCTGAAGAGTCTGCAGCCCTTAATCAGTGCCCATGATCACAGGCCTTTGGAGCGCTTTTACTCTCTGAGAAGAACTGGAGCTAGAGATGTAAAATGGACAGTCTTAATGGGATTGAGAACCTTCTGGGAGCCAGATGACCCTGTCTTTGCACAATAGATAAAAGTCTTTATATGAATATATATAAGTTCATTTCTTTTTTCCCTCCTGTGGGATTTCTGGAGAATGAGAATTACCCAAATGCTCAGTCTACCTGGGATAGTAAATTCCTGGCTTATGCTTCTGGTCCTTAAATTTGGGTTATTTTTGGTTAGTGCAGTTCTGTTTTTCTTAATGCCAGTTTACATGGGAATGCATCCTGTAATTCCAAATGTTGCCAGAGGTGGTTTTGTTTTGACATCTGGTCTCCTAGAGACTGAGTGCTTGGGATTTCTTAGAGAAGATTACTTCCTGACAGGGGTAGGGGAGTGACAATCTGCAAGTGAAACTTCCTTAAACAATCTTGTATCTTACGAACCTTCAGGGGATACTGCAATCATTCCTCTGTTTTGAGGCAGGATCACACATTACCTTCATGTGTTCCCTTCAGCCCCCTAAATGGGCCTGGGAGGAGAGGACCCAAGAACTCAGATGTTCTACCAGTTTGGCCAAAGGGGTGGAGACATTCAGCAGAGGATGTTGGTCTCCAGGATAAGCTCCTTCCTCTTGGTGGGGGGAAGGGGTAAGAAAGAGGGTCTATGCCTGAGAAGGATTAGGATATTAAACCTCCTAGGAATTTCCTGGAAATTTTTATTGTTGTCAAATCTGGCCTCTCTGGGAACCCAGAAAAGGGAAATCCGGCTTCAGAATGTGAGAAGCTGGGAACCCCTTTCTTGGCACAGCCAGGCTGCCGTTCCCTTGGGTTCAGAGGCTTTAGTATGGTGGTAGTTACGGAAAGACGGAAAGGAGCCATCACTCTTGGTCCAAACACTTGATAGCAGTGCCTGATAATTGCCGTATCTCCAGTAGAGTAGGTAGAAGAGATTTTATCTTAGGCTCTATCTTCTGAGTGTATTTGGCCCACTGAACCCATCCACTGTCTGAGACAGTAAGTAAGAGTAAAGGTAAAGGGATCACTGGTGTAGCAGACATGGCTTCAGTGACAGAACGAACTATTCTGGTGCTAATTTAGCTGCAGCTGCATTAGTCTGATACTCATCTACTCCTAACAGAGCTCTTTATTTCTTTTTCTGTACTCTGGTTTGTTCTTCACACTAGCCAGAAAGCTCTTACATTTCAAATGAAATATAGTAGACACTCAAAACATTTATGAAATAAAGCTACAACTCTGCTTCTGCTAAAAAATATACCCCTCTTCTGTCTTAGCGTGAACATCCACCCTAGCTAGATATCTAGGAGTCATGCCTGACTTCTAGAAAAACCACTTTCCTTAAAACCACATCTTTATTTTGAATAGATGGATTGTGGCTCAGCTCCTGTAGCTTTTCTTCTTAGACCCCAGAAATATATCTCCCTGTGGGACTTCCAACAGTTCCCTACATGCTTTTTTAGCATCTGCTGGTTCCCAGCATCAATTTAGGCAGAAGGGATACAATATCCACTGTTTGTCTAATAGAGACTAGAGATAAGAAACAACCTGTACCATCAATGAGCTCACAATAACAGGCCACTGCCACTACCACAGTGGCCTCAAGGGACACTGCTTCCCCTGTAATGTTTTGGTCCAAATAAAAGTAGATGAATCCTAAAACATTTGCTAAAGGCTCAGGGATAACACAAGGAAAGTAACAGCATCAAGAATTTTACTGCCGGGCCTGGTGGCTCATTCCTGTAATCCCAGCATTTCGGGAGGCCAAGGCGGGTGGATCATAAGGTCAGGAGATCAACACCATCCTGGCTGACATGGTGAAACCCGGTCTCTACTAAAAATACAAAAAAATTAGCCGGGCATGGTGGCAGCACCTATAGTCCCAGCTACTGGGGAGGCCGAGGCAGGAGAATGGCCTGAACCCGGGAAGCGGAGCTTGCAATGAGCCAAGATTGCACCATTGACTCCAGCCTGGGCAACACAGTGAGACATCTCAAAAAAAAAAAAAAAGAATTTTACTAATCGAGCTTATAAATAACTTTTCTTCAACTAGTGGACTGCTCCCCGCAAGTCCATCTAAGCACCTCTTAAATACATTCCAAATCCAAGAGTACCACTCTCAAAGGTTCCCACCACCTTGGGCTCCAGTTGTTTACATAAGGTTGACAAAGTAATGATCACTCCTTTCTCAAAAGGTAACAAGTTTAGGCTTTACAGTTAAAACACTGCAAGCCTGTTATCTTGGGGAGATGACTAGAAAAGTCAGAGATTATTTCCTTACACTAATCTACACTGAAATTAACAAGTCATGTTTTTATTTCCACAATGTTCCTCAAATCTGCAATCAACTCGCTCCCTAATATAAAACCCAAGATACCTCTATCCTGGATTACTGAAACAACCTCCTAACTTACCTCCCTCTACACTTCGGCTGTAGTGATGGGAATCCGATCATCTTACTTCCCTGGTGATGGTCGCCAGTTGCTTATTTCCTATGGGAAAGAGTCCAGATTCCTTATCATGACTCCCTTCCTAGTTCAGGCATCTACTCATCACTCCAGCTACTTCCTTTGCCTTCCTTTGCTATGCTCTATAAGCATAAAAGTTCCTATTTTGGATGTTTCCCTGTGCACACCTCCCCTGTCCACAACCTTTTGTTAAAGCAGTCCCCGCCGCACAGAGAGCCTTCTCTCTTTTACCTGCTTAACTTACACACAAACTTTTGGCAGCACCTAGGTGGCTCCCCGACCATCCCCACACCTAAATTCATGACTTTGTCAACTGAGGTGCTCTATGTTTCCATAACACACTGAATTTGCCACATTGCATTACAGTTTCCTACAGTGGATTTGTTCCTGAATGGGTTGTAGTGGACAGGCCTAAACTAAGTTAAAGCAGTGAGAATCTAGGCTCTATTCTGCCTAGATGAATAAATTGGCATGTTATTCTAAGTGTCAGTGGGGAACTGGCTTTAGGCAGAAGATAACACTGAGAGTAGCAGATTAGAACAACTAAAACTACAGCACCAAGAGCTCCCAAACTGGAGTCCTAGTTACGTTGGAGTAATAATCTTTTTTAGTGATTATTCCCATTTGGGTCTGAATTTTCTGTTAATTGCTACTAAAAGTAATCTGATAGTTTGTGTACCATTGAACCTTTAAAGAAGTGCTTCTCAAAAATTGTGACTGTGACCTACAGGTCAAAAAACATTTTACATCAGAACAGATTAGTCATAAACATAAATGATTGAAACAAAATCTTCGTAAAAGGTTATTTACCTTTACAAATATGATCTACACTCATATTTTCTACTTGTTCACCTTTTATATGCTGGCCCCAATTCACTAAATTGATTTTACAACCCACTAATGGATTACAATCTACTCTTTGAAAAACACTTTTCATAGCCAGTATTCCAGTGACTAATCATTGCCTTTGCTGGATTAAAATCCAGACATTTAATGACACAAAGGTTATCTATGACCTGGTCCCAGCCACTTCTCAGCCTCCTCTCCTGCCACTATTTGCAGCTACCCTTCGTGAGAAACTGCTTGTTATTCCCTGACTGTATTACTACTTGATATATGATGTTCCCTCTACTATAATGTTTGCCCTCTTTCAAGTCCACTCCTACTTGTCATTCAAATATTTGCTCAGAAGTCACTTTTTTGAGGCCCCAAACTCCATATCACCCTCTAAATGGGCTCAGGCCTCTCTTGTGTACTGTTATGTATAATCCTGTGGGCATACTCCTAACTAGTTGCCTGTCTACTTAACTGATCCCTTCGTTCAGCCAAACTGCTGAAGCCAGAGACTGGGACTTATTCTTGGTAACTCTACCATAAGGCCTGATACAAAATCGGTGCTCAATATATGTTCATTAAATAAGGAGGAGTAAGCTACATCCATGCCATATTCAACTCTCTGGCTGAGCTTTACAAACAATAAACATGGTACCACATGCAGAGACAGGGTTAAGCTACACTACTGAGTATACCAAGCAAAATAAATGGTCTCCTGCCTCTTCTGGAACTTAAATGCTAATAATGATTGTCAGGAATGTGAGCATATTTCTAATTCATTTCCCAGACATTTTATATTACAATTTTTTGGAATATTTCTAACCAACCCATAGACAGAAAACACCTATAAATTTTCCAAGACTAGCCAAAAGCTGAAAGATTGCGTTTTTTGTAAAGTGTTGACAGAATTACCCAGGCAAAGCTCAGCACTATTCCAGTGATCCAATTTCTTTCTTTCTTTCTAGTTAACACATCCATCACCACCTATGCTGTACATTATTTCTCCAGAACTTGTTCATCTTATAACTGAAAGTTTAGACCTTTGATCAACATCTCTATTTCCCTCACACCTCAGACCCTGGCAACGACTGTTCTACTATGTTTCTATGAGTTCAATGTTTTTAAATTTCATATATGAATGAGATCATACATAATTTTCTTTCTGTGTCTAACTTATTCACTTAGCATAATGTTCTCCTGGTTTATCCATGTTGTCATGAATGGCAGGATTTCCTTTTTTATGGCTAAATACAATTCCATTGTATATAAATATACTACATTCACTTTATCTATTTATGTGTTGACAGACAGTTAGATTTTTTCTGTATCTTGGCTATTGTAAATAAGCCTGCAGTGAACATGGGAATGCAGATATCTCTCTTCAGGATCCTGATTTTGTTTCCCAGAAGTGGGATTGCTGGATCATAGGGTAATTCTATTTTTAATTTTTTGAAGAACCTTCATACTACTGTTTCCCATAGTGGCTGTACCAATTTACATTCCCACCAAGAGTGTACAAGTGTTCCCCTTTCTCCACATCCTCACTAACACTTGTCATCTCCTATCTTTTTTTTTTAATAGCCATGCTAACAAGTGTGGGATGATATCTCATTATGGTTTTGATTTACATTTCTCTGATGATTAGTGGTGCTGAACACTTTTTCATGTATTGCTTCTTTAGAAAATATTCAGATCCTTTGCTCATTTTCAAATCAGATTTTTTGTGTTTTCTTGATATTGAGTTGTATGAGTTCCTTATATATTTTGGATATCAGCCCCTTATCAGATATGGTTTGCAAATATTTTCTCCCATTCGGTAGGTTGCCTTTTCGTTTTGTTGATTGTTTCCTTTGATGTACAGAGCCTTTTAGTTTGATGTGGTCCAACTTGTTTATTTTCATTTTGTTTGCCTATGCTTTTTGTGTCATATCTGAAAAATCATTGCCAAGGCCAATGTCAACGAGCTGTTCCCCTATGTTTTCTTCTGAGAGCTTTACAGTTTCACATCTTACATTTAAGTCTTGAATCCATTCCAAATTCATTTTTATATGGTATAATACAAGGGTCCAATTTTGTCATTTTGCATATGTCTATCCAGTTTTCCCAACACTATTTATTGAAGGGACTTTTTGTTCCCCATTGTGTATTCTTGGTGCCTCATCAAAGATTAGTTGACCAGCTGGGCATAGTGGCTCACACCTATGATCCCAGCACCTCGAGAGGCAGGGGCAGGAGGATCACTTGAGCACAAGAGTTTGAAACCAGGCTGGGCAACATCCGGTGACCTCATCTCTACAAAAAAATCCAGAAAATTAGCTGAATGTGGTGGTGTATGCTTATAGTCCCAGCTCCTCAGGAGGCTGAGATGGAAAGATCACTTGAGCCCAGGAAGTCAGGGCTGCAGTGAGCCAAGATTGTGCCTCTGCACTCCAATCTGGGAAACACAGTGAGACCCTATTTAAAAAAAAAAAATCAGTTGATCATATGACCATATATGCATGGATTTATTTCTGAGTTCTCGATCCTGTTTTATTGGTCTGTGTGTCTATGTTTAGGATGTACATGCAAAACAGTATGGTACATAATGTTTTGATTGCCGTAACTTTGTAATGTAGTTTGAAATCAGCAAAGGTGATGCCTCCAGCTTTGTTCTTTATCAAGATTATTTATTCTATTTGGAGTCTTTCATGGTTCTATACTAATTTTAGGATTTTTTTCTACATCTATGAAAAATACTATGGAATTTCATAGGGATTGAATTGAATGTGTAGATCACTTTGGGTAACGTGGACATTTTAATATTATTAATTCTTCCAATCCATAAACATGGAATGTATTTCCAGCTATTTGTTCTTTTTCAGTTTCTTTCATTGGTGCCTCATAGTTTTCCGTGTATAGATCTTTTGTGTGTGTGTGTGTGTGTAGATTTTTCACCTCCTTGGTTAAATTTATTCTTAAGATTTTATTCTTTTTGATGCTGTTATAAACAGGATTGTTTTCTTTGTTTCCTTTTGCAGTCTAGTTTTACATTATACATTCTTCATTACAACAATGGTATAATTATATTGTTCAGCACTCATTACTAAATCGTGGACTACTTAAGAGCATAAACACATCTAATTCACTTTTCCCACCACCCTGTAAAGAACATGAGACAAAATAGGCATCTATAAATGTCTGTTGAATGAATCAATGTGTTATACTGAGTTCTTCTGCTTAGCTCTGTCTTTTGGACTCACTGACTCCTCCCTTCTCCTGTTTCCTCCTTTTTCATCTAAAAAAGAACTTCCTGCAAAGCTGATTCCCTATTGTTCATGCCTGGGTAATGTTTGTACCCTTAAGGCTTTCCTCTATGTGCTCTTAAATGCATGGGCATAGTGTAGCTCTCCTTTAGTGCTGGGATATAAATGTGTTAGTTATTGACGTTTTGGTTTTGGTTTTGTTTTTTGAGGCGATTCTCCTGCCTCAGCCTCCCAAGTAGCTGGGATTACAGGTACCTGCCACGAGGCTTGGCTAATTTTTGTATTTTTAGTAGAGATGGATTTTCACCATGTTGGCCAGGCTGGTCTCGAACTCCTGATCTCAGGTGATCCGCCTGCCTCGGCCTCCCAAAGTACTGGGATTACAGGCGTGAGCCACTGAGCCCAGCCTTAAATTTGGTAGTTAAATCTGAGATATCTTAATAATAGAAATGGTTTGTGTGGTTACATTTCCAGGAAAGGACTTTAAACTTTTCTGATATTTTTGCATTCTGTTCCACAACATATCTATTTAATATAAAAATAATGTTTTAATTCTCACAAGTTAAATATTGTACATTACACACACACACATGAATGCACACAATTTTCTATCAAAATTAATGTCTTGGGAAGACAAGCCTTGTTTACACTGTGGTTTCATATATACCTTAATACACCACTGTGTAGCCCAGCATGGGAAGCACAGCATTAAAGAGTTTTTCTGCTCTTCACTTGAAAACACAAAAGGAGGTGAAAACACAAAAGCTGTACCTAGGGATGTCACGGAAGACTTAATGACATTGTCCTGGCTTAATTTCTAACTACTTTTCCCTAAAATGGTTTCAGAACCTTTCCTACAATTATCTTCTCCTTTTATCCCAGAAGGAATAAAAAGAAAAAGAAGATAGTTCAGCTTCATATGTGCTGCATTTGAGATTCCTGGGAGCATCTGGAGCTTGAGGAAGAGGTTTTTGCTGGAAGAACAGATTTGGGAGTTGTCAGCAATTAAAGCTAAATAAATGGATAGAGTGACTCAGAGTATATACGTAGAGCGAGAGGAGGCTGAGGTCAGACAGTAGGGAACAGACAGGATAGAGAACTTTTGAAGAAGACAGAAGTTTTTAAGAGAGGAAAAGAAACTGCAAAATTCACCACAGTACCTAGCACGTGTCTTCTTTGTCATAGGAGGCACTCAATAAATAATCAGTTAACTTAGCAAGCATATTTCTTCTCCGTCCAAAGCACTATGCTTTGAAATATAGGGGTGGCCCCTCAAAGGCCCAAAAGACCCGTTAGAGAGAGAGATCATAAATAACTACAACATAGTAAAACAGGTACTATGTACATGGTTGTACCTGAGGCCTACTGGAGTACCAAGAAAGGAGGCGGTCCATGCAGAACTTCTCAGAAGAAACAATGCTAGGGCTAAATCTTGAAGAATGATTAGGAAATCATCAAGCATTGGGGAAAGAAGTCAGTTTGGAGGGCATTCCATGCAGCAAGATCAGCAGGTATTAATGCATTGAATTATGAAATCGTATAGAGTGGTTGAGAAATTCCAAGTAATTTTGCACAGCAGGGATTTAGGATTGGAGGAAAAAGTAAAGGAAGTGAAGCAGGAAAGCCAGGCAAGACCAGGTTACAAAGTACCCTGTAAGATAATGATAAAGTGTTTGGATTTTATCCTGAAGACTAAGGGAAGCCACTGGTATTTTAAAATGGAGAAAAGAGGGATAAGAGTAACATTTCAGAAGGATCATCCTTGCATCAGATTGTAAGATAGGTGAGAGGGACAAGATTAGAAGCTGGTAAACCAAATAGGAAGCAAATTAAGGAGTCTAAGGGGAGTTGGAAACCCAGATTAGGCCAAAAACAGGGAAGACCTAGAGAAACTGACAGAACAAACAGCCAATAGAAAAGGTAGAATAGACTAGACACATTGTATGTGATTACATGAGGTGGAGGAGAAACTAAGAGTCAAGATAACACCAGGTTTCTGTTTGGGTAGTTGGGTAGAGAAATTCTATTCACGTATTCACAGAGAATGAGCATAAGTAAGAGGGGAAGTAGATCAGTAGTTACAGTGATGAACTTGGTTGTAAATATACTCATGTTAAGGAACTGTCTTGTCAACAATTGTTCTGGAGCTCAGAGGATAGATATAAGCTAGCAATTCAAACTTGAGAGTCATACACACATACATGGGAAATGGAGCAATTGGTTTAGATGAGATTTCTCAAACAGGAAATATAGGGGAAGAAAAGAAAGAGTCCTAGCTGTCTCAGAATCCAGAGGAACAGAGTGTTGAAAATGTCAATTTGAGTGTATCTCCCCCAGTCGATTGTGAGTTATTGGGGGGCAGACAATAGTTAATTTTGTATTCTCAGAACCGAACATTGGCCAGGCTCCAGAGTATTGGTTTAAAGACTATCTTTGGCCATTGGACTTGGAAATTAGCACATTCACTGTTGACCTCTGATAGAGTTGTCTCTTGAGAAAGGCAAAAGCAGAAACCGTAAAGATAGCTCAAGAAGTTTGGTGACCATGGAAAGGGAAGATGAGACAGAGACACATCAACAACTTGAAAGAGAGGCATATTTAAAAATCCATTTTGGGGATTTTTTTTTTTTTGCAAGGTCATTTAGCTGTACAGACAGACACTTAAAGGGTATGTGTAAATTGAGGGAAAAATCCAAAATGTTGGGTTGAGAGCAAGAACAAAGGGAGCTTTCTTCTCATTCCTTATTGTTGCTTCCATAGCTCCTTCATTTTTGTGCAAAGTCCCTTATCTTTTGGGACTCAGAACGTCGGTTGTACCACTTCCTCTTAATGGTCTTGGCCTTAGCTGCTAAGGGATAAGGATCCTAGGGCATCTGTTAGCCCAACCGGCAGGAAGTCAGTTGGCAAGCTTGCAGTTTAAGCATGTCTACCTCTCAGGAGAAAGCATGCACAGTATATACTCCAGAGCTAGTAAAAAAAATATATATATATATTTATTTATTTATATATCATTAAATTCGGACAATCAGAGACCTAACAGGATGGTCTAGAGAAGATTGAGAGAACATCATGAATTCAAAACCTGACTGAGTAGTCAATACGGAGCTGGCAGAGATAGAAGCAAATACAGGAAGGTAAAGACCTCTCTACAGAAATTCTGCAAACACTTGAGAACAAGATTGCCTTCCCCATCCCACCTTTTTAATGACAGGATGTTTCATTCATGCTGGGCTAATGGAGTTTGGGGTTGGGAGAAGACAGCTCCTAATCACTCACAGATTCAGTGAGGTCTTAGTCTTAGAGTCTTGCTCACCATCCCAAGACCTGCTATCATTCCATCCATGTGCTTGCCCCATCCATTTAGTTGCTCCATCCAAGTCTCTGGCCCCACTGTTCTACATTGTCCTCACCTCCAGTAACCCATCCAACTAGCCCACTCTGTTTACCAGGCCTCTAGCCCTTTCGAGATGAGATCTGCTTTACCCCTGAAATTTTGCCCTCCAGAATCTCACTCTGTAAACCCAGCTTCTTGTCTCTGGTTCCCTCATCCCCTTACACACAGATGTTAAACCTCTAACTTCTTGAAACTCCAGTCCTTTGGACTCTCTCTTTTATCCTTTCGTGTACCAAGTCTTTCTTCCTTTTCAGCCCAGCCTGGATGTCATGAGCCAACACCACCATTCTCATGCCATGCCGTGTTGAACCTCTTGTCTTTTTCTCCCACCTACCTACTAATCACCAGATTTCTCTACCCCTGTGCCTTCTTCACTGAACGCTCCTAGAAACAAGAAGCATCAACAACCATTAGAACTGGCACCAACAGAGCTGGGTCCTGAACACAACTGAGCAAACTTGGGTTGCCCAGTTCCATCACCTCACTGACTCCTGCGAACTTTCTCCACCTTTTTTTTCTTTTCTTTTTTTTTTTTACCAAGATGGAGTCTTGCTCTGTCACACAGCCTGGAGTGCAGTGGCACGATCTCAGCTCACTATAACCTCCGTCTCCCAGGTTCAAGGGATTCTCCTACCTCAGCCTCCCAAGTAGCTGGGACTACAGGCATGTGCCAGCACAACTGGCTAATTTTTTTTTTTTTTTTTTTTTTTTTGTGGTTTGAGTAGAGATGGGGTTTTCCACGTTGGCCAGTCTAGTATCAAACTCCTGACCTCAGATGATCTGCCTACCTCAGCCTCCCAAAGTGCTGAGATTACAGGTGTGAGCCACCCTGCCCAGCCTTTCTCCACTTTTCTTAAACCCTCTACTTCACCTTCACCTCACTGCCTATTTTGCAAAAAAAAAAAAAAGGAGTCTGTAGGCAAAGTTCTCTCAATTCCCTGTCCTTGTGATCCTTATCTGTACCCACAAACTAGGCAATTAGTTGAAAGAGTTTTTACTGAAGACAGTTCACCCAATGACCAAGCTACCCCAAGTCCAATTCACCAAATTTTCCAAATTTATCAACTTAGAAAAATCTGCTTTTGGATACCAAAATCTAATTTGGTGAAATTATCAATCAAAAATTTGTTTATATCAGCAATTTATAAAGTTTATGGCAACTGTGTTGCATGGAACAGTTTAACAGCTTTATGGATTCTGTTATTTAAGATTTGCAATTGATTTCAGTTTGACTTAGTTTAGTTTTAGTTTTACCAGTTTCTTCATTAGACTCATTGCACAGTGGATTTCAGTCAAGTTCCACTGAATGTCAGTTTTGTGTGTGATACACATTTCAGACACCTATGATTCAAATGCCTAAAACAAACAGATAATGCTCATTTGATCAAGATGATAAAAGTCTCTGAATTTAAAGCGTTGAAATGAGCACTTTCCAACTCACTCTATGAGGCAAGTTAATTACCCTGATACTAAAACCAGACAAAGATGTAACAAGAAAACAAAAATACAGATCAATATTTCATGTGAATATGCAAAATTCCTCAACAAAATACCAGTAAACTGAATCTAACAGCATATAAAAAGAGTTACCACCATGTCAAGTGGGGTTTATCCCAGAAATGCAACATTGGTTTTCCATCCTAAAATCAATTAATATAATACACCATATCATATCAAGAGAATAATAAATGAAACCACATAATCATCTCAGTATACACAGAAAAGGCATTTGACAAAATTGGACACCTTTTCATCATAAAACACCCAGTTAACTAGGAAAAAAGGGAATTTTTTCAACCTGATAAAAGGCATGTATGAAAAACTGTACCTATCATTATACTTAAAAGACTGGATGATTTCCCTCTAAAATCAAGAATAACACAAGGAGGTCCACTCTTGCCTCAACATTGTACTAGAGGAAAGAGCCACTGGAAAAGAAAAATAAATAAAAGACTTTTATATTGAAAAGGAAGAAGTAAAACTATCTACTTGCAAGTGACAAGGTATTGTATATAAAAAATCGTAAGGAATTTACAAAAAAAAAACCCTATGAAAACTAATAAATAAGTTCAGCAAGATGGGAATACAAAAATCAACTGTATGCAAAAATCAACTGTATTTCTGCAGAGTAACAAGAAACAACTCAAAAAGGAAATTAACAATTCTATTTACAATAGCATCAAATAGAATAAAATGCTCAGGAATAAAGTAAAGGGCAAGACTTATACACTGAAAGCTACAAAACATTGTTGACAGAAACGTTAAAATGCCTAAATAAATAGAAAGACATTATATGTTCAGGAATTAGAAAATATCACATTATTAAGATGCCAAATTGATTTACAGATTCAACATAATGCCTATCAAAATCACAGCTATGTTTTTGTAGAAATTGCTAAACCAATCCTTAAATTCTTAAAACTTACTACAACATAATCAAGACTGTGTGGTACCAGCATCTGTAGACGTATAGATCAGTGGAATAGAACTGAGAGTCCAGAAGTAAACCATTACATTTATGTTGTTCATTTTTGACAAAAATGATAAGAAAATTAAATAAAAGAGAAGTCTTACCAACAAATGATGCTCAGACAACTAGATATCCACATGCAAAAGAATAAAATTGGACTGCTACCTCACACCATATACCAAAACTAACTAAAATGGATCATTTACCTAATAAATATAGGAGCTGAAGCTATTAAACTCTTAGAAGAAAACACAGTGGTAAATGTATTGACCTTGGACAATGATTTCTTAGATATGACACCCAAATCACAAGCAACAATAGGAAAATCAGATAAATCTAACTTCATTAAAATTAAAAATGTTTCTGCTTCAAAGCACACTATCAAGGATATGAAAAGTCACAAAATGGGAGAAAATATATGCAAATCACATATCTGATAAGGAACTTGTATCTAGGTATATAATTCTTGTATCTAAAGATTCCTTACGGCCTGGCGTGGTGGCTCATGCCTGTAATCCTAGCACTTTGGGAGGCCAAGGTGGGTGGATCACTTGAGGTTAGGAGTTCGAAACCAGCCTGGCCAACATGATGAAACCCTGTCTCTACTAAAAATACAAAAAAATTAGCCGGGTATAGCGGCTGGTGCCTGTAATCTCAGCTTCCTGGGAGTCTGAGGCAGGCACATTCCTTGAACCTGGAAGGCGGAGGTTGCAGTGAGCCAAGATCACACCACTGCACTCCAACCTGGGTGACAGAGTGAAATTCCATCTCAAAAAAAAAAAAAGAATCCTTACAACAAATCAACAAGAAAAAAAAAAAAAAAGGTTTAATGGGCAAAGGATTTAAATAGAGATTTTTTTCCAAAGAAGATATACAGCCAGTTTTTCGCTTTAGCAAGAACTGGAAGCCCCACCAGGTTCTCACTGTAAAGACTGGAGAAAATTTCCTCATGCATCCAGCAGGGGGACAGAAAAAGTAACAAATTTGAAATATACCCAGAGCTCTCTGTTCTCTTTAACAAGGCCTACTCTCAAAGAAAACTGTTTTACTACAGCCTAACCAACTTGAGTTTTACCAAAGCCTAACAACATAGGGGAAGGGAAATACCCAACCTCAGCCCCATCCAGCCTTCCTATCTCTCTACGGTGGACTGAACAAGTGCTGAGACGCACTTGTCAAGGTCATAGCCCAAGGACATAGGCTCATTAAAAGACTGAGACATAATTATAATTATAAGACTATATAATGCTTTCCTTATCCACCCCAACCTTCTCACTGCATCAGTGGGCTCCTGAATAATGATAACAAGTGTTACAGCTAAAAGAACTGCAAGCCTCAGACCCTATTTAAGAAGGAGTCTCTAGGAAAACCCAAAGGCAAAAGGCAAGACAAAAATAAGGACACTAGGTGTTAGCTTCTGACACCACGGCTACAATAAGTAATAAACACAACCTGACTCCTAGCCAGATAAACATAAAATCTCACATTAAAGGCATGTCTACCTCAGTTCCTTTTACCTGATACATATATCTAGTTTCCAAAAAAAAAAAAAAAAAATTGCAAGACAGGCTAAAAGGAAAAAAAAAAAAAAAAAAAAAATCTGAAAATACAAAACAAGCATCAGAACCAGACTCACATGGTACAGATTTTGGAATTATCAGGCTGGAAATTTAAAATAAGTATGCTTATATGCTAAGGGCTCTAGTGGGAAAACTGGATAGCATACGAGAAAAGATGGAAAATGTAAGCAGAGTAAACTCTAAGAGACGATCAAAAGGAAATGTTAGAAATTTAAAACAATGTAATAGAAATAAATAATGTATTTGATGGACTCATCAGTAGAGTGGACAAGGCTGAGGGAAGAATCAGTGAGCTCGAAGATATATCAATAGAAATTTTCCAAACTGAAAAGCAAAGAGAAAAAAGGAATGGGGGGAAAAATGAAACAGACTATCCAAGAAGTGTGAGGCAATAACAAAAGGTGTAACATACATGTAATGGGAACACCAGAGAAGAAAAAGAGAGCGAAGGGAAGAAAAAGAGAGGGAAGGGAAGGGAAGGGAAGGGGAAAGGAAAAGGGAAAGGGAAAGGGAAAGGGAAAGGGAAAGGGGAAGGGGAAGGGGAAGGGGAGGGGGAAGAGAAGGAAGAAGAGGAGGAAGAGGAGGAGGAGAAGAAGGAGGAGGAGGAGAAAGAGAGAAAGAGAGAGAGGGAGGGAGGAAGGGAGGAAGGAAGCAAGAGAGAGGGAGGGAAGGAAGGAAGGGAAGAAAGGAAGGAGAAAAGAAAAGAAAAAGAAAGCAAGCAAGCAAGAACATATTTAAAGTAATAATGACTCAGAATTTTCTGAAATTAATGACAGCAAGCCACAGACCCAGAAAGCCCAAAGAATACCAAGCATGATAAATATTGAAAAAAATCTATGCCTTGGCGTATCATATTGAAACTACAAAGAGAAAATCTTGAAAGAAACCACAGAAGAAGATATACATATAGTCAATAAGCATATAAAAAGATGCTCCGCTGGGTGTGGTGGCTCATGCCTGTCATCCCAGCACTTTGGGAGGCCGAGGCGGGTAGATAACTTGAGGTCAGGAGTTTGAGACCAGCCTGGCCAACATAGTGAAACCCTGTCTCTACCAAAAATACAAAAAATTTAGCTGGGCGTGGTCGTGCATGCCTGTAATCCTAGCTACTTAGGAGGCTGGGGTGGGAGGATAGCTTGAACCTGAGAAGCAGAGATTGCAGCGAGCTGAGATCGTACCACTGCACTCCAGCCTGGGTGACAGAGTGAGATTCTGCCTCAAAAAATAAATAAATAAATAAAATAAAAAAGATGCTCAACATCATTAGTTATTAGGGAAATGGGAATCAAAACCACAGCAATATACCACTTTATACCCAGCTGGATAACAGCAAAATGATGAACAGTAAATGAGGGTTCCAGTTTCTCCTCATTCTTCTCAACAAGTGTTTGACACTTGTTTGACCAGTAAATGAACCCTCATTTACTGGTGGTGGGAGTGTTAAATAGTGCAGCTGCTTTAGCAATAGTTTGGCAAATTTTCTCAAATATTTTCTAAAAATGTTAAACATAGAGTTATAACCATATCAGCAATTCCACTCCTAGGTATCTACCCAAGAAGAGAAAAGATGTGTCCACACAAAAATGTATGTACAAGTGTTCATAGCAGCATTACTTATAA
Source organism: Mandrillus leucophaeus (assembly GCF_000951045.1). NCBI lineage: Eukaryota > Metazoa > Chordata > Mammalia > Primates > Cercopithecidae > Mandrillus > Mandrillus leucophaeus. The sequence continues at coordinate 92,496 of NW_012101250.1, forward strand.
TAGCCCCAAAGTGGAAACAACCCAAATGTCCATCAACTGATGAAAAGAAAAACAAAATGTGACATATAAATACAAGGGAATATCTTCAGCCAAGAAATGAAGTACTGATAAATGCAATGACATGGATGAATACTGAAAACATGCCAAGTGAAAGAAGCCAGATGCAAAAGGCCACGCGTCATATGATTCAGTTTATATGAAACGTCCAGAATAGGCAAATTCATAGAGTCAGGAAGTAGATTATTGGTTGCGAGGAGCTGAGGGGACAGCGAATGGAGTAACTGCTAATGGGTGTGGGGTTTCTTTTTGGATGATGAAAATACTCTGAAATGTGATAGTGGTGATAATGCACAACTCTGTGAATATACTAAAAATTACTGTGAATTGTACACTTTAAAAGGATACACTTTATGGTATATATAGGGTATCTCAATAAAGCTGTTACTTTAAAAAGTAATAAAGCCAAAGTAAAAACCTGACAACTTAGAAGCAGTAACAACTACATAATCAACAGTAAGGAGAAGCAGGGATGCTCCTAAAGTGCAGTATTCCTACTGTGATACAAATGGAACTGACAGAAATTTTGCAAATGTTTCTCAGATGTCACTATAGCAGGAGACCTATTTATCAACGGCCATGATGGTATCTTAGAAAAATTGTCTTTGACTAATTAGTTTATAATATAATTTATATTATTAATTTTATCACTTGTTGTAGTCCCTATTATACGATTTACCAACCAACAAGTGTGGAAATACAGTATGGCTATATTTCAGCCCACATCTCCATTTCTATTGAAAGCACAAATGCACAAAAAATATTAAAGAAAAAGGAAAACTATTGGATTGAAAATATTTTGGAAGAAATAATTCCCCCCTCCCAGATTGTATATGAAATTTTTGACATTTGAGTCATTGTACAACACTTGCAGAGTAAAATGCACAAGAAATTCCCATTCCCCAAAGTCACAGATCCAAAATAAGGAAAAACTTAGAATACATTGAACTTTGGCAAGCCATGGCAAAATGATTTTAGTGAAACAGCTGCAAATAAATTAAAAGTGCAACTAAACTAAACTCAAAATTGTCAACTGATACTTTGTAGAAATCATTAAAAGTAGTTCAAATCAGCCCAACCATGCAAATTGTTGTAAACTTCACACATAACTAAAAGAAACCAACTTTTGGTAAACTGACAAAATTGATAAGTTCCAACAAATTGATCACTCTGTGATCGAAACTGAAATCCACAGGACTGGCTTTCCTTACTTCCCATCCCAGTGGATAGGAGTCCTTCCTCTTCTCCATATTTAATCCTCCACCTATGTTCTAGATTCCATTTCCTTCTACTTTCTCTGGCTCTTGCTCTGTGGGAGAGCATAGGGAGTTTCCTTTTCCTTTCCTAGAGCCTCTACAGGGAGTTGAAGTCCTTCGGAGCCTAGAAAACATCCTCACTCTTAAAAGATCCCAATTCAAACAGTGCTGGACTCTGGCCATTCTTTTTTTAATACTCCTGCTCACTTCTTCCAGGGCTGGGCTGTACCAAGGAGTTCTAATGACTTGTGACTTGTAAGTATTTTGAACTAAGGCTTGGAGCAGTCTGAAACCAAGTACTAATGCTACCCAGTCCCTCCATCTCACTAGGAAAGAACAAAAGATTAACAGAACCACTGAAAACTGTCTGCTTTCCACCCTGTCACTCAGGATCATCATTCACAAGGTAGGCCTTTCAGGTCATCTCTCCTTTCTCATTTGGTCATCGCCACATTGATGTGCCCTTCCCTGCCCCTAGTTGACTAGCCCTCCCACTGCTTCCCTGCCTTTTAGCCCTTCCCATCATGCATTCACCCCTCAATCTTTCCTGTTCTGAAACCTCCATTTCATGGTGACAAATTCCTGAACTCTCAGCCCCTTCATATACCTCTGAGCCTCCACTTCCTGTGTAAGAGAACTGGCTTTGCTTAAGTACTGCCCTTCTGCACATATTTCCGTGTATCTTGGAAGGAAGAGGGAAGGAGTCACGACTCTCCAGGCTTCCCAAGGCCTAAATAGAGACAACTATTTCTCCATCCTCACCTCTCAGCCTTTGAAATTATGCCATCTTACACAAGCCTCTACCCTCCTCAGTGTTGTCATGAAATGACTTTCCCTCTTTTTCATCAAGGACTTAGGTGTAGGTGTGTCTCTATCCTTTGTTCTCTTGCCAGTATCCTCAACTACTTGGTCTTTTAGGCCTGTAAGGCCACCAGCTATCACTCCCCTTAACAGTGTCTTCACTCCTCTAAAACTTTCAAGATTTCTAACATTATTGCCTCCCTCGTGCCCATTTTTCACAAAATCCCAACTCCTCTCTAGAGAGAATGAGATCATCAGGTATGATGGCCTCAAATTCCTGCCCTGTCCGCTTTCCTCCCCAACTACCACATACTTATACACATGCCCTTATCTGCACCCTACTCCTCTTCCTTTTCAGTCTTGAAGGATGAGGTACTTCTTTTCCTGGCAAAGACCAATCCCTCTTTGTTGTGATGCTTAATTATTCAGTCCTTCCTCTCTCCTCTGGGGCCTTGCTCCATTCTCTCCATGAGCTCCTTACCTGGGATGTTAAACATGCTCTTGTTGCCTTCTTCCAAAGAGCTCTCTGTCAACCCTTTCTGCTCCCACTCCTCCTGCCAATACCCCACCCCACCCCACCCTCCCACCCAGGTTATCTATCCTCTCTCTTTTCTCTTGCATTCACTGAGTAACAGTACTTGATTCTGTTGTCTCACTAACATCCTTTCTTTATTCTGAAACAACCACCCCCTTCAGTTAAGTGTCAGCCATTCACTTAACAAATATTGACTGAACATCACCTATGTGCATATATATGCTACAGTGGTGAACAAACCAGCTTTACCATTTAGTGGAGTATATAGACATTTAACCAAATATTCACATACTAGAATGAATGTAAACTTGCCACTGTGATAACTGCCACAGAGGAGAAGTACCAGGCACTATGACAACCAGGCACTATGACAATATGGGGATTATTACTAGTATTATTATTATTATTATTTTGGAGATGGAATCTCACTCTGTCACTGAGGCTAGAGTGCAGTGGTACAATCACATCTCAATTCAGCCTCAAATTCCCAGGCTCAAGCAATCCTCCCACCTCAGCCTCCCAAGCAGCTGGGACTACAGGCACACACCACCACACTTGGCTAGTTTTTGTGGTAACAAAGGTCTCCCTTTGTCACCCAGGCTGGAGTGCAGTGGTGTCATCACGGCTCACTGCAGCATCAACCTACTGGGCTCAAGTGACTTCTCCCACTTTAACCTCCACACACCCCCCACCTCAACCTCCACACACCCCCCACCTCCCTCCCCTGAGTAAATGAGACTACAGACACTTGCTACCACCTGGCTAATTTTTTGTACTTTTTGTAGAGATAGAGTTTCAGTATGCCAGTACCAGGCACTATGACAATATGGGGATTTGCCCTAAAGAAGTCAAAGAAGATATCTGTGATGAAGTGGTGCTTCAGCTGAGATCTGAAGGGTAAATGAAAGGTCAATTAACAGAAGAAGGGACGAAAGTATGCCCTAAACAAAAGGGCACATGTATGCCAAAGCATTTTTAATAATTCGTCTGAATGGGAGCTGCTGTCTTTTAAGTGACCTGGCCCCCTGCTCCCAAGATTGATCTGGATGGGCATATAATCTCCCCCTCCCTGAGCATGGGACTTAGTGACTCACTTCTAAAGAACAGAATACAGTAAGGGGGAAAGTAGCCTTACAGGGAGAGATCTTAATGCAGTGACTAAGGTTAACATTACCTGTGAGAATTCATTTATATCATGCACCCCCTGATATGACATATAGAGAAGGCACTTCAGCTCTGTGGTAGTCTCTCTCCCCAGTTTAATCACATGGAAAACAGCAGAGAAATCCAAATTGAGGGACACTCTACAAATTGCCTCGCCAGTACTCTTCAAAATTGTCAAGGTCATTAAAAAAAAGAGCAAAGATGGAGACACTGTCACAGACCAGAGGAAACTAACTAAACATGATGACTAAATACAAGGTATCCTGGATTGAATCCTGGGATAGGAAAAGGACATTAGTGGAAAAACTGGTGAAATCAGAACAAAGTCTGGAATTTAGTTAATAATGACGTACTGGCTCGGTGCAGTGGCTCGTGCCTATAATTCCAGTATTTTGGGAGGCCAAGGTGGGAGGATCACTTGAGGCCAGGAGTTCAAGACCAGCCTTGGAAACATAGTGAGACCCCTACACTCTACAAAAAATTAAAAAATAAAAAAACTAGGCTGGGCGTGGTGGCTGACATCTGTAATGCCAACATTTTGGGAGGCCAAGGCGGGCAGATTGCTTGAGCTCAGGAGTTCCAGACCAGCCTGGTCTGGAAACTGATGAAACTTTGTCTCTACAAAAAATACAAAAAATTAGCCAGGTGGTAGCAAGTGTCTGTAGTCTCATTTACTCAGGGGAGGGAGGTGGGGGGTGTGTGGAGGTTAAAGTGGGAGAAATCACTTGAGCCCAGTAGGTTGAGGCTATAGTGAGCCATGATGACACCACTACACTCCAGCCTGGGTGACAAAGGGAGACCTTTGTTACCATGAAAAGTAGCCGAGTGTGGTGGTGTGTGCCTGTAGTCCCAGCTGCTTGGGAGGCTGAGGTGGGAGGATTGCTTGAGCCTGGGAATTTGAGGTTGAATTGAGATGTGACTGTACCACTGCACTCTAGCCTCAGTGACAGAGTGAGATTCCATCTCCAAAATAATAATAATAATAGTAATAATAATAACAATATACCAATATTTAGAGGAAGCTCGGTGAAGGTATATGGGAACTCCCAGTACTATCTTTGCAACTTTTCTATAAATCTAAAATTATCCCCAAATAAAAAGTTCATAAAAAAATCAGTAGGAGAAAATGAAGCTGATAAACAAAATAAAATGAAATGAAAAACAGAAACCAGAGACACAGAGAAAGTCTTAATGGGCTTTCAGTTTCTGGTTCCATTAGCCAGTTGTCTCCCAACTTTAGCTATCTGGGCCAATAAATATACCTTTCCTTCCTAAATGAATTCAAATTGGGTTTCTTTCATGTGCAATCAACTTTTCACTCTTCCACACACAACACTATTGTTTTACTTCCACTTCACCTTTCCTCCCTGTGGCCTGGTGTCTTTCCCCTCCTCTCCTTTGATACGAAGATCATCGGCCGTCTCCTGATTCCAGAATCTAATGAAGACCTCTCAGACTCATCTTCCTGCAATATTTTTACTCTGATGAGAACTCTCATTCTAGTGGTTGTTTCTTCGTTTTCTTTCTATGATACCACATCAGATGCTACTTTTTTTTTTTTTTTTTTTTTTTTTTGAGACGGAGTCTCACTCCGTCGCCTAGGCTGGAGTGCAGTGGCAGGATCTCAGCTCACTGCAACCTCCGCCTACTGGGTTCAGGCGATTCTTCTGCCTCAGCCTCCCGAGTAGCTGGGACTACAGGCATGCACCACTGCGCCCAGCTAATTTTTGTATTTTTAGAGACGGGGTTTCACCATGTTGACCCAGGCTGGTCTCAAACTCCTGACCTCATGATCTGCTGCCTGTCTTGGCCTCCCAAAGTGCTGGGATTACAGGCATGAGCCACCGAACTGGCCAAGATACTACTTTTATTTAAGTATTACCTTGTTGCCTGCTTCTTCTCAATCTCTTTCATGACTCTTCTTTTTTTGCCCATGTCTTAAAGGCTGCCTAGATGCTCTTCTCACTTCATGCTCTCTGTGGGAGGCCACACGCATTCACACGATACCACTTACCACCTGCATACTAACTGCTTTGAAATATCTACCCTCAGCTCAACTCTCTTCTGAGTTCCAAATTTTATACTCAATCACCTATTAGACATCTTTATTTGGATATCTCACATGCATCTTAAACTCATATATCCAAAACCCAACTCACCATCTTACCTTCTCCCCACAAACCTGCTTCTCTATTGCTTCCCCAGCTTCCTAAGTAGCATTACTAATGTACAACCCAAGAACATGGAAGCCGTCTTAGAATCCTCCCATGCTACACCCTTTACTTCTAGTAGTTTTCTAAACTGTAATTTCTCTCTTATCTTACTCCTCTTTTCTAATCCTACTATCGCTACCTTAGTTTAGACCCTCATTATAAGCTGGGAAATAGCCAAAATTATGTTGATGACACATAACCTGTCCATTTCATTTATCTTATTAAATAAACCCTTCAATGGCTCCTCAGAGCCTGGACCATTTGCATGACATATATTTTCCGTGATTTGGCTCCATTTATCTTTCCTGTTTTTGCTTCCCACACTAGCCCACGTGCTCAACACTCCAGCCAAGCCGGTCTGCACAGGACCACCACCACTGAAGCCTGGATGCCACCCTGCATGGCCAGAGCTATTTTCTTTCATGCTTTTGTGATCTTGAACATGTCACTGTTCATTCTGCCTAAAAGTCCTTTCTCTAACTTTTCCCTCTGCTATGCTTCTAATCCTTCAAATCCAGTTCCATTGTCATCTCTGTGACACTATTTGCTGATGTCCTAGCCCCTGTCTGGATTAGGAAACCCCCTATATCCACAATCCCATGCTCTCCTCTACTGTACCTTCTGTTGTCAGTTGGCAGGTCTGTCTTTACAGCTTACCGTGAGTTCCTTAGTCATGTCTTAATTTATATATTTTAACTATAAAGCTGCACATAGCAGGCACTTAAATGTGTCTTCAATAAATGAAGGAAGAAAATAAATGAATTTAGATGCTCCTATTTGAAAAGCTTCCTGATCCCCTAAAACTCCTGTCCCTTACCCCAGTTATAGGTCTCTCTCCAGCCCTGTAGTTAGGCCTCCTTAAAGAATAAGCTCTACTCCAAGTCTTCAGTTTCTCACCTTCTATTCACTCCTTAATTACTGAGCGCTAATTAGCTTTCATCCTTACCACTCCACCTACCACACTGTCCCCAAGGTCACCAGCCTGCTCCCTAGGCCCCAGCCAAATCCAGTGGATACTTTTCAGTCCTTACCCCACTGGCCTCCTCTGTGTCATTCCACACTAATGACCTCTCCTCACTTCATGGCTTCTTCCGTGGCCATTCCCTGGGCTTCAATGGCACCACTCACCTCCCTTTCTTTCTCCTCCATGTCTGGCTACGCCTTCTCACTTTCCTTTGAGGGCTCCTCCTCTTCTCAACCTTTAGATGTTGGAGCTTCTCAGCATCTGTCCTAGACCTTCTTTTCTTCCTAATGTACATGCTCTCCCTCAGCAATATCGTTCACTCCCTTACCTTCACTTATCATTTGTCACACTTACTATACAATATAGCTTACCATATACAAAGCAACCCAAATTGGGTTGCTGAGGACATTTCAGGTTAATGAGTCTTGCCCAAAGAGTAATTTTTCATTTTTTCCCAGTGAGAAGATCCAAAAAGCTTTTCAACCAACCTAGAAATGTAAAACTTTAAGGATGAGGATGAAACAATCAAAAGTGTAATTCTATGAGTTAATGGACTTTACTGTACATATATTTAAATTCATATATCATATGAAAATATATAATTGATATTGTCTTTTCCATTCTCATAACTTATTAAACAATTTTATGCATACTCTTAACACAGGCAGTGTCTTTCTCATCATTAGGATCACTTTTTCAGCCATCTTACATGTTTTCCCAGAACAGATGTCCTCTTCAGTCTAAGCGAAGGGCTTGGGAGAGGACACAGCACAGTTTGAATTTGCAGATGATGCAGTCCTTGGAAACTTTATCCTAAGTCCCAAGTTTCATTTGCATCATACTAGGGCAGTTGGTTTTTTGCATGCACCCTGCCTGAGTATATTCATGACTTCAAAACATCACTTAATGTAATGCCTTTTAAAAATTATATTTCTGTTAACTTTTTTACTGAAATATAGCATCTATACAGAAAAGGCCACAAGTCATCATAAGTGCTCAACTCAATGAACTGTCAGAGTGAAACATCACTCAGGTTCATATAACCACTCAGGTCAAGAAATAGAACATTTTCGGCATCCCAGAAACCTCTTCCAAGTACTACTGTATTGCTTTTTAAAGCAATCTTTAAAAAGCATATTTTGATACATCCAACACATGCGGTTATGAGGTCATACTACCAGGAATAGTTACCAAAGCTGTGTTAAATTTCTTTGACTACAATACATCCAAAATAGCGTTGTTGAGGACATTTCAGGTTAATGGGTCTTACCCAAACAGTAAAAATAGTTAGCATTTATTGGGAACTTACTATATAGTGCCAGGTATATAGTGCTTTATATATATTACATAATTTAATCCTTAGGCCCACTTTATAGATGAGAAAACTGAGGCAGAGACAAGTTAAGTAACTTTCCCAAAGCCACACAGCTTGTAAATAGGAGAGTCTGGACCCCGAGCCAGGGAGTCTGGCTGCAGTTCACAAGCTTAGTCACCATACCATACTTCTCTATCCAGTGGTTTGTTGTTCAAAATAAAGTAAATGAGAGCAAACCCTGTAATATGAGAAACTTTGTAAGGACTCAAATATAAGGTTACTCCCTCTTTCCTGAGGGATGATTTTGGAAAAACAAAAAAGCAGAAACCTCACCCTATATTCAAGCTTATACGGCATTTGCAGATGAATCCCAAATATTTATGTCCATCCCAGACCGCTCCTCTAAGTTGCAGACCTACCTACCCAACCAGCACTTCAAAGTTAGCAGCCCCAAGTCACAGTCATCATCTCCTCATACCAACCCCCTGCAGCCTCCTCCTGCTCCTTTTGTGGAGCACAGCCGGCCTCACCACCATCCACCCAGCTGCCCAAGCCAGAGCCGTGGATATGATCAAGGACCCCAGCCTCTCCCTCACTCCTCTTCCAAAATCACACTCTCTTCTTCTTCAACTGAAACTTTGTTCCTTCTCCACAGAAATTCCTGCTTTCTTTGTGCCATTTGTACACATCTCAAGTCCAGAAAACCCGTTTTTCTCACAGTCTACTCGCAGTCCTAAGGAAGAAGGACAGGAGTCAGAACTCTCCCAGTTCCTTTAAGATTGCTTGCTCTCTGTCTTTGTATGATTTCCCCTCTCCCCATATTCTCTCCCAAGTTGGTTTTTTGAGCCCCTTCCCACTTCCCTGCCCGGTTTCCTCCTCACTTTATTTTTCTAGGGAGTGTATTGTGAGTGGGACCACCATCCCCGAAGCTCTTCTTTCCAACACCTCCCGATCTCTACCCTCAAATTTGGGATAAAGAGAAAGTGGGGAAAAGGGAGCCTGGGGGTGAAGGAGAGAAAAGAGATAGAAATCATGGGATAATGAAAAGTGACTAACAGGGGAGAAGGCTGAGGTTACAAAGGAAGAAGGGGAAGCAAAATCGGGTAAGGAAAAGGGCAGGGGTGAGAAAAGGGAATGGGGAGAAGTCGTGAGGAAAAGGGGATGATGAGGTGAGGCGAAAGACACAGGGAGAAGGGGATGGGGAGAAAGAGGTGGGGAGGAGAGACGGGGACAAAGGGATAGGAAGAAGAGGATAAGAGAAGAGGTAGGGAAGGAGATGGAGAGAATATGATGTGAAGAGGCTGGAGAGAGATCGAGCAGAAGGGATAAGGAGAAGAGAAAGGCGAGAAGAAGCGGGGAGAAAAGGATGGAGAAGGGGCGAGAAGAAGGGGATGGGAGAAAGGCAGAGGGGAATGGAGATAACGGTTGGGAAAAAGAAGGGGCGAGAGGGAGACCGGGGCAGTGAGGGAGAAGAGGGGAATAGGGGATGGAAAGAAGATGGAAGAGGAGGAGGTGAGCAGCAGGGAACGGAGAGAGGGGGAAGAGACGAGAGGGCGTAGAGAACCGAATCGGAGGAGAGGACGGGAGAAGTGACAGGGAGAAAGGAAGG
>NW_012101250.1:103119-127116 GCF_000951045.1 Mandrillus leucophaeus
CTGCGGGACCCGGGCGAGCGTGAACGTGAGCGTGGGGGCAGGGCCTGGGGGTCTTTGTGTGCGTGTGTCATCGAGTCGGGGAGGGTGGCGGCGTGAGCGTGCGCCGGGGTTGTGGGGTGCGACAGTATTATGTGCCAGTGCATCGTCGGAGTGTGTCAGTGCGTGTCACTGTGAGGTTGTGTGTCCTTGGGTGTCTCTCTGACTGTATGTGCATGTGCGTGTCACTCAGGGTGTGAGGGTCAGAAGGAGCGTGTGTCATGGTGAGCGAGTCCCTGTGAGGGTGTGTTGCCCGCTTTGCGGGAGCCCATGTGTCAGAATGTGGAGGATGGGTGTGTGACAGAGACCAACTGAGACAGAGACAAAGAAACTGAGCGGGGAGAAGTACAGAGAAGCAGAGGAGAGGAAGGCACAGCCTGAAGTGGATGCAGGGGGGTCACCCAGACGTGTTCTGAGTGGGAGATTCGAGCAACAGGGAGTTTGTGTCCGGGATACCCAGCTCAGAATCCCGTGCAGGGGACAGAGCAAGGTCACCACAGGCGTGGGTCCCACGTGGAGGGGGTGGGGAGAGGGAGGTCTAGAAGCACAATGAACTCAGTGTGGCGGCTGGGCCCACAGCCACAAGGTCATAGGCCAGAAAAATATTGTCGCTTATGTCAACTTCTCAAATACCCATAGGGACACAGTCATAGCCCTAGTCAAGCCACAAGAGGACACAGTCCCAGGGAACACACATCCTCGAGAGATACCCTCACAGCCGTCACATGCTTCCAGGAAGCCCACCCCCAGGAAGCACCCGCAGTCAGAACCAACACATGCCCACAGCTGACTCTATCAAGTCAACACACACCTACGGAAAATGCTCTCATGACAACACACACCCACAGCAGAAATGTTGCAACCAACATACTCCCACCAGCTCATTGTCAAGGCCAACACATACCATGGAAGACACTGTTACTGCCAACACTCTCCAGAGACACTGTCACCAGCAACAAACAAGTAGACCAGCACCTCTCAGGAGACATTGTCACTGCAGTCCACATCCATTGGAAACACTGTCACAGCACATCTTATTAGGTTTACTTCCTTGGAGCTGCACATACATAGTGGATGTCCCAGAGGCCTGTCACTAACAGGAGGCTGTGCCACAGTTGCCCTTACCACACAGCCACTTGTACAACCCCAGGAGACAGTCATGGATGACATGCACACCACAGGAAGAACTGTCCCACCTGCTGAATAAACTGTGTTTAACTTATCATGCTCACACCATCACCCCTTCTCATACGTAGATCTCCCAGGCACACCCTCTTGTTCCCTGAAAACTTCGAGATCTGGATAGTGTATCCTGCCATGGTTTCTCAGTGTCCCTCAACACCACAGCCTCACAGATTCTTGACCTCTGTAGCTCCTGTTACCTTCTTCTTCCCTCCCAGGACCACTCTGTAGAACTATTCCACCTTTAAAATTCTAAACTCTTGCATTCCCCTCTCTACCCACAGCCTCCTATATCCTTCCAGCTTTCAGATGTTCTCACTCCTATTACACTTTTTAACCTCATAATGACCTCTTGCCCTTGACCTCTTTTTTTTCTCCTACTCTATTCCTTTCTGACTTTGTGCTTTCTTTCCAGCTCATATTCGAGGGATCATCCCTTTAACCACTCCTTGGCCACTGTGTTTCCTTGTCTTCCAAACTCATCCCTCAAATTATTGCCCCTAACTAGAATGATTTCTCAACTACACGAGGGGACGCTTCTATAAATTCATACTTCTAAAAAATTCCAACCTCAACTGGGCCCTTCATAAATAAATAGATGAAATTTTTTCTATTTTCTTCACACTCATTACCCCACATACCTCACACCATTGTTTTCAGTAGATTAATTAATCAATACACTAATTCATTCATTTAACAAACACGTACTAGGCACCTACTCTGCTAGGCATTGTGACAGGAGTTGGCAGCACAAGGGTGAACAAAATGGACATGGTCCTTATCCTCATGGAGCTTACAGGCTGTGAAGTTAGTGTTGTAATATAGCAGCACACAGCAGAGTAACCTAGGCCAATATAGGGAAGTCAGAAGAGGCTTTCTGAAGGAAGTGGCATTTAAACTTAAACTTGATGGAGTGGGTGGAGAATATGCCAAGCCAAGGGAGCAGCATGTAAAAGCCCATGTAAAGAAAAATAGTGTGTGTGTGAGGGATAAAGCAGTTCAGTGAGCCTGACACTTACAACATGAGGTGATGAGAGGGAGAGAGTCTGTGGGAGAGGTAAATGGAGGCTTAGACCATGCAGGGTCTAGGAGTCCACAGAAAGAAATTCATTTAACCCAAGAATAATGGAGAGTTACCAAATCATTGGAAGCTGTGGAGCGATATGATCAGATTCGTTTTAGAAATACCACTCTGACTGCCATGAGGCTACTGGAGAAGGACCCTGAGAAGGAGCACAGTTGGCTCTTGCAGAAACTCAGGAGAGTATAACACTGGCCTGAACTGGAGTAATGGCAGTAGAGGAGAAAGTGGATGGTTTCAAGAGCTCTTTAGGCAGTGGGATCAGCAGGGCTCAGTGACAAAGCAGACGTGGGGCGGGGGTGGTGAAGGAAAGGAAGGATTTAAGAGTGGACAACCTGGTCTTCTGGCTCACTGAGGAAATTGAGGCCATCTGGTTTGAATTCCCTCAGATTTCTGCCTCCTCCCTCAACTTTTATCTGCATCCTCTTCAATCTTTTCTCCTTCCTTCCTATAAGAATGAAGTGGTGTCTCTTCTAGTTAAGGCCAATCCTCTACCTGTGTTACAGATCCCATCTCTTTCCCCTTCCACAGGGACCTCAACTGATTATTCCATGTGTTTCCTGTGTCTCCAGTTCCTTCCTTTCTCCCATTTCTCCTGGGAGGACATAAAGATCCTCCAGCCTCTCCTATCTTTCTTTAACCCTGTAATACCCCATTAGCTAAGAGGCTTCCTCACTTTTCTTCACTGTCACATTTTGTGAAAGAGTCTTCTGCATATAGCTGTTCCTACTTCCTCACTTCCCATTTGTGCCTGCCCCTCAAATGTAACTGCTTTCCCTAGGAGAAAGTAGCATCTCTTCTGCTCAATCTGGAAGATCTTTTCAAAAGTCCTTAACTGCCTGACCTCTCGGGAGGAGCTGATATTATTGACCATTCTTTTCTCTTTGAGTTGTTCTTGTCGTTTGGCTTCTGAGCCATGATTTTATTCCATGAACATTTAACAGGCAAATAAGCGGAAAGTTACAGTATGGTACGTATCTCCCCTGGAGCTCCTCCTAGCTATTCTGTCTCAGTCTGCTTTGAGGGATCCTTTGTATGCCCCCTGAATGTCACTGTTCCTTAAAGTTCTGGCTTGGACCTTCTTATTGTCTCACTGTATACACACCTCTAGGTAATCAATTTCATTCATTTTGCAAGGCTTTAATTAACATCTATAGGCTGATGACTCACAAACATCACTCTTCTAGGCCCCATTTCTGCATACCTGCTGCATGCCTGCTGTTTACTGTATAGCTCGCAGACCCCTTATCATGTGCAAACCTGATCTCATCATTCCTTCCTCCCTCAAATGACCATCCCCACTCAGGTTGCAAGCTGGAATCCCAGAAATTAACTGTAACCATTCCCTTCTCCACATATCCCATAATCCAGAAATCCCTTGAAACCTGTTGGTTCTATCTTCTCTCCAGCAATCTCTGATATCCCATCCCCTTTCTCCATCACCTCTGCTGTTGCCCTCATCTACCCATCTTTTCACATGAATTTTTGCAAGAGCCTCCTAACTTTTCTTTCTACACTTCTCTTCCTTCTTTCAATCCATTATTTTCATTGCAGTAATAGACACCTTCCTAAAGTACAAATCCAACTATGTCACTCCCTGCTCAGCATTATTCAGATGCCTTCCATTTTCCTTGAACAAAATCTTTTCTTTTTAATGAGGCTTATGAGATCATAGCCTGACCTCCCCAAGCCTCCTAGTCTCATCACCTGTCCCATTTCCCTAGCCCCCTCACATTTTGAGTTTCAGCCATATTGAATTTCCTGTAGTTCACCAAAGACACTACATTTTTCCATGCTTCTGGCCCTTTGCAAATACTGCTCTGCCTGCCTGAAAGGCCCTTCACTCCCTTCTCCTCCTGGCTTATCCCTTCCCTTCCTCATATCTGGTCTCAAACCCTGCCTTTAATGACTCCACCAGGCAGGCTTGAACTCTTGTGTTTCATTGTTGTCATTACCTCTTCCCTGTCTTGTCTCCCCAAACCACGCTGGGACCTCCTTGATGGCAAGAGTGCATATTACTCATCTTTGTGACTCAGGGTCCCACACAGGTGCTTGGCTGTGAATAAAATGAATGAATACATGGGTACCTCACAGCACATCCCTCACCCTTGTTCACTCTTCAGAAGACTGGCACCTAGTCTGAGCTTCCCACATAATTAAGAAATTTTCACACTACCCACTTACTCTGCTGGAGACACTTCCACTCCCCTCACCTACAACTTATCCTTCCTTCGTCTCACTCAAACCTCTTCCTCACCCTTATCTGTACTTTATCTTTCATTCAGTTAGCAAATATTTAAGAAGTACCAGAAGTTTGCAGACCCAAATCCATTGAGTCAGGTGTCTACTGGGGCTCTGAGAAGGGATGAGAGAAGCAGAAACTGTGACCTGTCACAGAAGCTGTGCCAGGCTACAAGGCATTACAGTGCCTCACCAGATTCTTTCCCCAGAGGTGTCCTAGGCTGCTCCTTCCTTTAATGCCCTTTTACCCTGCGGACTCACCCACCCTGAGCCCTCCAACTCCTGGCATCCTGGCCTCAGTCCTCCCCATATTAGGTTCCTTGATTCTTGTACCTTTTTCCTCTTGCCTGTCCTGCCTGTCAGTGGTAACAGAGGCAAGACTGGACTCTCTCTTCTCTGATGCCCTGGTATCTGCTAGCAAAAGCCCCTCCCAGGGGTTCATGCTATTGTCTCCCAGCTTTTTCCCAGCTTCCTGCTGACTCTTCTTCCTTCAGCTCCCGTATCCGTCTTCCCTAGGTAACCTTCCGACACCAGGGCACTTTCAACCACTGCCACTTGGGAGGGGCTTCCGTTTCCCTGTGTCTCCTGGTGAGAGGGCACCTCCTCCAGAAGGTCCACCTGGAACTTCCAAGCCCTTCTCTGCTCACTTAGTATGCTGCGATGTCCTTGTTATTTTTTTCTCTTTCTAAGCTACTGGATGGAAGAAGCTTGTTATCTCTCAGAGCCTAGAACACACTTCTCTATGGATGGTGAAAAAGAAAGAAGGAAAGGAGGAAAGAGAAGAAAGAAGGGAGAGGGAGCCACACTTTAGACTTTCCAGCCACACTATGGCCTGGATGACTTAGCTTCTTTGAGCTCCCCTTTCATTAGGTGAAAATGGAGGTAGTAGTATCTCCTTAAGAGAGTTGTTTTGGGGATTCAGAAGGAAAATTATTAAGTGTTCAACTATTAACTTAGTTAATTTTACTTCTAACATCTCAGCCCTTCTACTATGCTGTCCTACCCTCAGCCTCCCACTTTTCCAAATTTGTTCTTCTATTTTGACATCTCTGTTTGCTACATCTCCAACTTTTCTGCTAGCTCTGGCCTCATTGACCTCTTCTACAGCCTAGACCCTGATTGTCAGGGTCAGAATTTGGGGCACCTTGCTGAGTGTCACTACCCCGTGCCCCAGCTCCCTCACCCTGCCCTGCCTATCCCTGCCAAGTCTCCCTACCTGTGAACATCATGAAGGAAAGGACTTGATCTGTCTGTGTCACTTCTATCCCTAGTGCTTAGTATGGCATTTGGCACATGGTAAATCTTCAACAAGTATTTGTTGAATAACAGATTTATCATTGAATCACTTCACATGAATACCCAGGACCTCCTCTCCCCTCTCCATTTTTTCTTTGTCTCCTGGAGGCCTCCAATCATCCTCCATGTTCCGTCCCCTCTCTTACCACCTGCCCCCATGCTCACCTGACCCTCTACCTGGACTGACAATTTCTCAACATTGAGCTCCTCCTCCTCTCACCCACCCTGCACACACTGCCAGATGTATTCTCCTAAAACAGAACTTTGATCATTCTCCTTCCCTGCTTTGCTGCCTGACCAGTTATATGACCTTTTATCTGGGCATCCTGAGCCCTCCAGCAGAGAAGCAATGTGGTCTAACAGAAAGCACTAGCTTTAGAGTCTGTCAGAACTGCATTCTAGATCATTCTAAATATCTCTCTGCTACCTTCTTTGAGCCCTCAGTTTCCTCATCTCTGAAATAACACTTATTGCAGAGTTATTGTGTGTGTGGCACACAACAGCAGCAGCTAACATTTAATGAGCATTCACTGTTGCTGGACATTGTGCTATGTTTATTGTTAGAATTATTTCATTAACTCTCATATCAACCATTTAAGGTAAGCACTTTAAACCCCAGAGGTTTAAGAGGAAACTAACACTTAGAATGTTTAGTAACTTGCCTAGACTCATGCTTAAGTGGTCGAGTCAGGATTTGAACTCCAGCCTGACAGTCGAGCCTATCTTCTTAACCACTATAATAATATCTCATGCTCACATACTTATGAAGTTTACTATGTGCCAGACACTACTCTAACAGCCAAATACAATGTAGTAGGTATTATTATTGTCCTTATTTATAAATGAGGAAATGGAAGCACTGAGAAACTAAGTGGCTTGCCCAAAGTCACACAGCCAGTAAGTGAAACTGGGAACCAAATCCAGCTGGCTTGGCCCTGGAGTCTGCATCTTAGCCATTATCCTGTCCTGCCTTGCTATGATATATTGTCTCCCTGTTCTAGGGGTGTAGCAAGCATGTATTGGTGAATGAATCCGTGCTGATGTCTGGTCTATGGCTAGCTACTGGTTGATCCATTCTTTCTCATTTCCCACTGCAAGAGGCTTGCACCCTTAGTACTCTTCTGACACAGTTTTCTGCATGATCACTAGAGACCGCCTCACTGCTAAATTCGGTGTCCACTTCTCAGCCCCTATCTTACTTGAATTCTCAGCAACATTGGACATTATCGATCCCTTTCTTTTTTTGAAATGTTGTCTCCCTTAACTTCTGTGATACTGTCCCCAGGAAGAATAAAAATCTCTTCAACCTGCCGCTTAATGTAACTAGTTCTCAGGGTTCTATCCAAGACTCTCTTCTCACGCTACACATTCTATCTGATGGAGTCTCTAAGGCCACAGCTTTCAGTTTCCCCATGATTTCCAAATCTCCAACCCTGGTCTCTATGCTAAGCTGCAGGCTTGTAAACCCAACTGTGCTTGAATATCTCCACATGGGGATCCCAACAGTCACCCCCCAAAATGGCTTTTCCTCTGCAGTGTCCGAATGGAACCACTTTAGTAACCTGGCCGGAACCCTGGTAGGTAGGCTGCAGTCTAGAGTCCTTCCACTCCCTCATCTTCCTGGAGAGCCAGTGACCAAGTCTTCTCACCTTCACCTCCTCACATCTGTATCCTCAGCCTTACCGCTGCCAACCCAGACTCTCCCAGAGGCCTCATTCTTCACCTCCCTCCTCCAGATTATCTTCCTTTTCAGGCCTGTGTTGTCCTGCCAGGACTCTGTCCCCTCAACTTCCCTGTAATTTCTTATTCTCTCCATCTTTCTCTCCTCCCTGAGGAGGAGGGAAATCTCAGGCAACATAGACTACATAGTCTTGGGACCAAATTAAGGCTGTGTTAACTCAGGAAAATTGTTTCACTCTGAGTCTCAATTTCCTTGTTTAAAAATGGAAGCCGGGATTCCTTCCTCACAGGGTTGTTATGGTGATTAAATGAGATACTGTCTGTGAATTGCTTGGCACAGGGCCCAGCACACCATAAAAGCTCAGAAAATAGACTTTTCCTCTGCCTCTTCTGCTCACATCTGTCCTCAGCATCTCCCTGGAGTACTTCCTGGGAACTAGTCCTCAGGAGGGACAGAGCCAGGCCTGGGCACTGCTCTGGCCACTGTCCTGTGGGGCTGTCCCAGGGATATCCAGGGAAGCTAATTTGTCAGCTGTCTCCTCCTCCCTCCTGAGCCCCCTCCTCCTTCCTCCAGCTCTGGCCCAGCACGCACCGGTGGGGCTGGGGCTGTTCCTGCCTCAACTCACCTCCCCTTTCTGAGTTAGCGCTGCTCCCTTTTTCCTCTGCCATACACAGTCACTCTCCCTCAGTCTTGCTCCCTGTCATCCCCCTACCGGAACCTCTTCCCGCTTCCTTTTTCTTTTATGCCTGGCCCTGTATCCTCACCCCTTTGCTCACTGAGGCTACCCTCTTCTTCCTCCACTTCTAGCCCATCTGCCTTTCGTGGCGCCCCTCCTCACCCCTGTTGTCTTTCTGCCCCTCGCTGGCCCTGGGACAGGAAGTTGAGGGAAGAGGCCTGGGTGGTGCCAGCTCCCCCAGCCTGCTTCCCCTTCAGCGTCTCGGGCCACTCGTCTACTTCCTCCTGGAGCACCCCCTTCCCTTGTAGTCCCCCTGCTCCTCCCCACCAGCCCACCTCTCTTTCCTCTCCCATGTTCACCCTGCTTCCAGGTCCTATAGACACACAGGCTGGGGGTGTGAGGGGGGCTCTGTTAGTGAGGGAGGGGGAATTGACATCACGTTTCAGGCCCCAATGAACAGTCTTGCCCCTCCCCTTCCTAATGAGAACCAGCTGTGGTTCCAGAGGCCCAGATGTGGGGATGGAGGAGGAGAGCAGGATGGAGTCAGAGGACCAAGTAGCAGGACTGGGGACAGAGTGAGGGCACGTAGCAAGGCAGAATCAGGTGGGAGAAGAGCCATGACAGATTTGGGGGAAGGAAGAAGACAGATCTAGGCAGGATGCAGCGCATACTGGGAAAGAGACAAGACGGAAAGGCAGGCCAGATCTGGGGGAAGCGACGGAACAGACCTGGATAGGGAAAGAGACAAGAGCAGGGAGGAGGAGCCAGTCTCAGGGAAGAGGAATGAGAAACACTGGACAGACTTGGGGAGATGGTGCAGAGGAGAGCTGGAGCGAGCATGAGACGGTCTCGGGAGAGAGTCTGGAGTTCGAGTTTGGAACTGGAAGCCTTGCAGCAGGAAGTGATGAGGCACAGTCCAGACAGAGGCCCCAGGGACCTGGAGGTCACAGCTGCAGCCGCAGAGCTGACCACGAGTGCCCCGGCAGCATGTGTGAGAGCATGCCTGCGTGTGGGTGGGTCTTCAAGTGTGAATGCATGCTCTCCTTGTCAGTCTGTGCATACGTGACACTGGGCCTGTGTGTGTGGAGGGTGTGTGTGTGTGTGTATGTGGGGGCATATCAGAGGGTGTGAACATACCTCTTGGTGTGAGGGCCGTGAGAAAGTGTCTTTCTGTGTGTGTGTTTCTCTGTGTGTGTGTATGTAAGCCTGCATATGTGTGTGTGTGGGTTCCATGTGAAGGAATAGGCTCATCTGTGTGGAAAATGTGCTTCTGCATATATATGGGAAGCGGTCTCTGTGTGTGTGCGCTGGCTGTGTATATGTTAAAGCAAGCCTCTGTGCACGTGTGTATGAGCATGTGTTGAATGTACCTGTGTGCATGTGAATCTGCCTGCACGAGAATGCATCTGCGTAAGCCTGACAGCGTGAGAGAGGGAGTGCCAGGCAGTGCATGCGGCTGTGGCTTTGTGATTGTGCACTTTTGTGTGTCCACTGTGAAAGTGTTCTGCAAGAGTTTGCAGTGGAAGGAGCACAGGTTGGGAGAAGGAGTTATTTTCATACAGGGCATCTGCCTGGACCTGAGTCTCTCCTCTTGAAGGCTAATCTTTCACCTGAGATTTATCTCATACCATTCATAAATTCCTTCATTCAGAAAACGTGTTTATCATGTACTATATGCTATGCTCCATGCTACATACAAAGATGACTAAAATACAGTCTGGGCTGACAAACAGCTACTTGTCTGGGTAGGAAGACAGGTAACTATGATACAGAGTATGATAATCACATTGGCCTCACTATTATCTTCTCTCCCTCCAAACCATGACTGCTTTCTCTCCACTAACTGATTAAATCAATAGGGGCATTCTTACCCCTTGACCTGATCTGGGCCCTGGAACCATCCTTGTACTCTCATCCTCTCCCCTCTTCGAATCAGGCCTGGGTTCACCTGACCTCCTTGTTCTGAATCCCTCTGACCTGTTATTCCATGCGGCACACATACAACCCCAGGATTCTAAAGCTGGGATGAAGGCAGAGAGGAGGCCTATCAGGGGATGGTGCTGGGAATTCATGAAAGAGAGTCTAGCAGATACCCAGCTCGGTGTTCCTTTCTTACATTGTTTCTAATTTTCACAAAACCCCACAGGATAGCTGTCACCATAGCCATTTTACAGATTACGGACATAATGCCCAGCCTGGGGCTCAAACCCAGTCCAAGCTCCAAAGCCCCTGTTCTTTTTATTGTTTCACACAGATGGGAGAGAGGAGGTGGGTCAGAAGTGTAAATAGGGGAGTCAGAAGCCCACCTCTCTTTGTGGAAAGGAAGTCCTACAGCACAGCAAATCTGTAAAGACCTGAGGACACATTTGTGTAGTCATAGGACTGACCAAGGTGCCTCAGGGTCCTGGGCTCACATGTGTTTGTGTGTGTTGTCTCAGTTGGCATGACCATGGATGTGTCTTTATCAGTGTGTTATGTGAGTATGATGGTGTGGAAGCATGAGATTGTGACCATTCATTTAGCACGGGCTGCCTGCTCTTGCTATAACTCTACTAAATGCTGGAGAATCAAGAGACTAACCAAGACCTGTCACTGCCCTCAAGGAGTCTTCAATCCAGTGCAGAGGGCAGACACATGAACAAATTGAGGCTGCTGTGCCATTTATTGTCAGTGTTTACCAAAAGTAATGGGAGCCCAGTAGTGTGTATAATAGGCTCTGGATGGGCAGGAGGGAGTGATTATGTGAAGAGGATTTTTAGAGGATATCTCATGACAAAACAGTAGCAAATACAAGGCAAGGAGTTAGGAAGCAGCAAGGAAGGAGCATAGTAATAGATTTCATGTTGGAGTGCAAGGTATGGTGGGGGAAGTAAAGGTGAGGGACTGTGGAGAAGTTGGCAGGGCTCAGATCATGAAGACATGTTAAGGAGGTTGGACTTTATCTTGTAGATCAGAAGTTCTATACCTAGTTAGTGTCCATGAACCTCTTGACACTGTAGACACAAGTTTGTGTGGTTGCTTTTCTTTCTGTAGAGGGGCATTTGTTTTCTGCCGCCAGTTATGGGAGCCAGTGGAAACCTTTCATCAGGAGTGGTTTGGTGAGAGTTTTGTGGGTATCTCCAGTCAGGTGGAGATGGATCAGAAGGCCCAAGCCAGGAAGCAGAAGACCAGTGAGGAGCTGTTACAGGAATCACAAGGAGAGATGTTCGGACTGGGATGTGGCAGTTAGGAGAAACAGGAAAGACCTGAGACATGTCTAGTTGAAGTGGTGGGGTTTACGTGACTAATTGGAAATCAGGACTGAAGATAAGCAAGGACACAAGGAGAGCTTCTGGACTGCTAGTTGGACACCTGGATAGATGGTGGCCCTATTCACAGGAATAGGAATGGAGGAGAAGCAGTTTGAGGTGATGGCTGGGGATACTAAAGCCCAGTATATGGCTGGACATGTGTCTCCAGAGCTCTTCAGAGCTGGAGCTGGAGATTGGAAAGTCATTAGCAAATAGATGGCACATAAAAAATGATTGATACATTTGAACTGAAGGCATGGGAGTGGGTAAGATCACTCAGGCAGAGTGTGGAGAGTGGGAAAAGACGCTGCCCAGGACTGAACCCCAAAGAGCACCAATTGTGAAGGAGTGGGCAGAGGAAAAAGAACTTGCAAAGGAGATGGAGGAGTGGGCAGGGAAGCATGATGGAAATAAGAGGTGGGGTCACAATGTGAAACCTAGGAGAAGAGATTTCGAGGAGCCAGTGATCAGTGTTTCAGTGTTCCAGAATGACCCAATAAAAGGAAGATAAAAAAGTGGCTGCCAACGTAGAACATGGAGATGTTTGGAAGCTTAGTGAAAGCAGTGTCACAAGAAAGGAAGCCTCATTGCATAAAGGGAGGAGAGTGTGGGAAATGAGAAAATGGGGGAAATGAAACAACCTTTTAGAAAGGGCTGTAGCTTCTGAATGTCCCTCTTCCCTCTGGTGACTACGTCCCATCTTCAGTCTTTGCTCTCACTTATCCACGGATTCTTCTCTCACTTACTCACTAAACTAAGGGGCTCTAGGGCGTTTCCTTCCTGATCTTAAGCATCATTTGAAACCCTGGCTCCCTTTGGACCCAGAGGCACCACCCCTCTTTGGTCCCTTGCCCTGCCTCTTTTTCTTTCTGAGCAGTTAAGGACACCTTTATCCAGCTGGTAGTTCAGGTCAGAAATGTGGGCATCATCCTTGACTTCTCCCAATCCTTCATCCTCTGCCTTCAAGCAGTCAGCAGGCCTGGCCTCTCTACCTCCTGAACCCCACCACAGACCTATCCACTTCTTGCCATGTTCATTGCTTACACTCATCCAAGTTACCATCAAAGCAGTGTCATCTCCTGGATGCCCATAAGTGCCTCCTCACTGTCCGATCTGCGTGATCTTTGCTTTCCAAAGGACTGCAATAGCTATCTTCACAAAATATAGGTCCTATTCTGGCACTCCTCCTTGAAGTGCTTTAGTAGTTTCCATTTGCCTTTAGGATAATGTCAGAATCTTCAATGCAGCTTACAAGTCCCTGTCTTGTTTCATACCCTCTGCCCCTAGCACTATGCTTCACACACATGCCCCCCCACCCCACCCCACCCCACCCCACCCTCAGACACTCTGAGCCCCACCTTGACTGTGGGTTCTAAGTCTTTCCACATTCTGCTCACTCTTCTAGAACGTCCTTCTCTCCTTTCTATATCCCCTTCTCTGGCCACCGTTGCCTAGCTAGCGCCTAGTCATTTAGATCTCAACTTCAATGTCACTTCCTAGGCAAAACACGGACTCCCTGACTCTCTGCCTGTGTTGCTTCTCTTATATTCCTCCTTGCTCTATGTACGTCTTCTTCACAACTCTTATCACACTTGTAATTACTTGTTCAACTCATGGACTATAAGCTCTCTGAAGCCAGAGACCGTTTCTTTTATTCACTGTGGTATCATCAGTGCTTCCACATTGTAGGTGTTCAATCTCTTATTGAATGGAGAGGGGAGTAGGGAAGTAGAGCTAAGGGAACAACATCATTCCCTTCTAGCAGAGTTGGGGGTGAGGAGAGAGAGAGACTTGAGCATATGTAGTACTGATGGAAAGCTCCAGGAGAGAGGAAAAGGTTGACAGTTCAGGAAAGGTTACCAAATACATGGTTATAGAGGCTGGAAGAAGCGAGTATTAATTCTGGATGAGAAGAAAATGAGAAAAGAATGCCCATATTTTTAAGCCTAGAAATAGGAAGAAGGGAGTTTGTGGGCATTCAGACCTAAAAAAAATAGGATGCAGAAAAATCTGCTGAGGGTAGGAAAGGATGGGATCTGCCAAGGAGAAGACTGGAGTGGCCCCAAAGAGTCCTGAGGCAGAGATCCATGTGGCCTAAGATGAGTGTGAGGCAGCACAAGGGCCTGCTGGGGGCTGAGCATGTCTGAATATCGATGTGGCCTTGTCCAGGTTATCTGGACTGCTGATCCCTCCTCTGTCATGACCTGTTTCCTTCTGTTTTCTCCCAGGTCAAGGAGTCTGAGCTGGAGCCAGGGCCCCAGTGGGACCTGACCCAAAGTCTGAGGTCAAGCTGGGCACAGAGCCTGGCCTGGAGCTGGAGCCCAAGGCACAGCTGGACTACCCTTGTCATGCAGAAGGAGCCGGGCATTGTGCCTTCCTGCCCTGGCATGAAGAGCCCCAGGCCCCGCCTCCTGCTACCATTGCTGCTGCTGCTGCTGGGAGCTGGGGTGCCAGGTGCCTGGGCTCAGGCTGGGAGCCTGGACTTGCAGATTGATGAGGAGCAGCCAGCAGGTACACTGATTGGGGACATCAGTGCGGGGCTTCCGGCAGGCACGGCAGCTCCTCTCATGTACTTCATCTCCGCCCAGGAGGGCAGCGGCGTGGGCACAGACCTGGCCATTGATGAACACAGTGGGGTTGTCCGTACAGCCCGTGTCTTGGACCGTGAGCAGCGGGACCGCTACCGCTTCACTGCAGTCACTCCTGATGGTGCCACCGTGGAAGTTACAGTGCGAGTGGCTGACATCAACGACCATGCTCCAGCCTTCCCACAGGCTCGGGCTGCCCTGCAGGTACCTGAGCATACAGCTTTTGGCACCTGCTACCCACTGGAGCCTGCTCGTGATGCAGATGCTGGGCATCTGGGAACCCAGGGCTATGCGCTATCTGGTGATGGGGCTGGAGAGACTTTCCGGCTGGAGACACGCCCCGGTCCAGATGGGGCCCCAGTGCCTGAGCTGGTAGTTACTGGGGAACTGGACCGAGAGAACCGCTCACACTATATGCTACAGCTGGAGGCCTATGATGGTGGTTCACCACCCCGGAGGGCCCAGACCCTGCTGGACGTGACACTGCTGGACATCAATGACCATGCTCCAGCT
The DNA here is from genome assembly GCF_000951045.1 of Mandrillus leucophaeus. Classification (NCBI taxonomy): domain Eukaryota; kingdom Metazoa; phylum Chordata; class Mammalia; order Primates; family Cercopithecidae; genus Mandrillus; species Mandrillus leucophaeus. The sequence continues at coordinate 117,704 of NW_012101250.1, forward strand.
TTCAATCAGAGCCGCTATCATGCTGTGGTGTCTGAGAGCCTGGCCCCTGGCAGTCCTGTCTTGCAGGTGTTCGCATCTGATGCCGATGCTGGTGCCAATGGGGCTGTGACTTATGAGATCAATCGGAGGCAGAGCGAGGGTGACGGACCCTTCTCCATCGACGCGCACACGGGGCTGCTTCAGTTAGAGCGGCCACTGGACTTTGAGCAACGGCGGGTCCATGAACTGGTGGTGCAAGCACGAGATGGTGGGGCTCACCCTGAGTTGGGCTCAGCCTTTGTGACTGTGCATGTGCGAGATGCCAATGACAATCAGCCCTCCATGACTGTCATCTTTCTCAGTGCAGATGGCTCCCCCCAAGTGTCTGAGGCCGCCCCACCTGGACAGCTTGTTGCTCGCATCTCTGTGTCAGACCCAGATGATGGTGACTTTGCCCATGTCAATGTGTCCCTGGAAGGTGGAGAGGGCCACTTTGCCCTAAGCACCCAAGACAGCGTCATCTATCTGGTGTGTGTGGCTCGGCGGCTGGATCGGGAAGAGAGGGATGCCTATAACTTGAGGGTTACAGCCACAGACTCAGGCTCACCTCCACTGCGGGCCGAGGCTGCCTTTGTGCTGCACGTCACTGATGTCAACGACAACGCACCTGCCTTTGACCGCCAGTTCTACCAACCTGAGCCCCTGCCTGAGGTTGCGCTGCCTGGCAGCTTTGTAGTGCGGGTGACTGCTCGGGATCCTGACCAAGGCACCAATGGTCAGGTCACTTACAGCCTAGCCCCTGGCGCCCACACCCACTGGTTCTCCATTGACCCCACCTCAGGCATTATCACTACGGCTGCCTCACTGGACTATGAGTTGGAACCTCAGCCACAGCTGACTGTGGTGGCCACAGATGGTGGCCTGCCCCCTCTAGCCTCCTCTGCCACAGTTAACGTGGCCCTGCAAGATGTGAATGATAATGAGCCCCAATTCCAGAGGACTTTCTACAATGCCTCGCTGCCTGAGGGCACCCAGCCTGGAACTTGCTTCCTTCAGGTGGGTAGGCCTGGCACATAGCAAGATACAGTTGGGGGCATCTGAGAGCCACAGGGGACCTCAGAGCAGGAACCAAGTCTTACAAGGTCATCTACTGATGGTGACTTATGCTAGAGGGTTCTGCCCTATGTTGTAAGCTCCAAAATCTGTGCAGAGGGTGAGGGTTAATGAGAAGATGAGAAAGCAGAGTGCAAGAGCTGAGGGAGATGGTCTTGGCAGGTGAGGAAGTTAAGATTGAATCTAGTGGAGAAATGATTTGTGGTGTCAGGAAGTGAAAGTCTCAAAGCTGTTCTGCAGGGCAGAGATGGAGATTCTACATACCGATGTGGCTTCTGTTCCCCAAAGAAGACACCAGAATTTATGAGGCCCTCCATTTCTTGTCAAGTGCTGGGCTGTGCTGGAAGAAATCCTCATCCCTGCCCTCAGAGCTGAGCCTTAATAGGACACTTTGGATGAGACATGAGAATGAGAGATAGCAAGAATTATCTCGATATCCAGAGCAGGAAGTCCTCTCAGGGGAAGAGGCAGGAACCCCAGACAGGCTGAGAAGGACAGAGACTGGCTGCAAGTCAGGCCTGAAAAAGTGGAGGCAACATGAAATGGGAAAGGCACTCTGAGACCAGGCTGCAGAAGTCCCTGAACACCAAGCACTGAGGGGTTAGGACTACTTGGAAAGCAAAAGAGCTCACTGAACTTCTTTGGGTTTTTTTTTGTTTGTTTTTTTGTTTTTTGTTTTTTTTTAAAGATGGAGTCTCACTCTGTCGCCCAGGCTGCAGTGCAGTGGCGTAATCTCAGCTGACTGCAAGCTCCGCCTCCTGGGTTCGCGCCATTCTCCTGCCTCAGTGTCCTGAGTAGCTGGGACTATAGGAGCCTGCCACCACGCCCAGCTAATTTTTTATATTTTTAGTAGAGATGGGATTTCACCGTATTAGCCAGGATAGTCTTGATCTCCTGACCTCAAGGAGCTCACTGAATTTCTTTGAGCTGGGAAGGGAATGATCAGGTTTGGTTTTATTAAGTTAGCTATCTGGCTTTAAGGGTGATTGGATCAGCAGGTGTGTGACAGATCGTTCCTTCATTTGTATGTTCAAGATTTTATTTACATATTGTAAGCCTGGCACTGTGCTAAGCCCAGAGAACAAAGAAAAGAGACAGTCCTATTCCCAGGGTGGTCACAGTCTAGATAGGGAGACACATCAGTAACTAATGCTGCAGCAGGTGGCATATAAATGCTGTGGAAGCCCAGAGGAAGGGCCTTGAAGGACTAATGAAACTTTGCCAAATGGATAATATGAAGTGTGCAGACCAGAGACTCCAAGCCTAAGGAAAGAGCTGCTGAACAAATACCAGGACACGTTCAGGAGATTGTATTGTTCAGGCTGGCATCAGCTGTACTGATGAGAAAGAGTCAGGGGAGATGAGACAAGACAGTAGACAGGAGCCAGGTCACAAATTCAACTTTATCTTTAAAATCATAGGGAGCAAGTGAAGGACTCTAAGCAAATCTGATATGTCTTTTAGAAAGATTGCTTTGACTGCACTATGGAGTATGGCTGCAGGAGAGAGGATAGCGGGCAGGGAGTCCTCTTAGGAGGCTGGTGCTTGGTGTCCTTATGTCACCAAACTCCACCAGACTCCTGAACATCTCCACACAGCATAGACTTCCAGGCTAGCTCTGGGCCTGGCTGACCTCTTGTCCTCTGGCCAGACTGTGCATATTTGCTCGCCTGCTGCTGTGCAGCTCCACCACTCACTCTTCCATGTGTTTACTCTCCTTCTTGGCCAGGACCAATAGGCTATGGCTTCCAGACTTCTCTCCTCACTAGTGCCTGAAGCAAGAGGGCAACTCTCCAGGTAGTTTCCTGGAGTTTTTACTATTAGCAACCATAGAGAATGAGGGGTAAAAATGACCATTTGGGGTTTACAACTGTTACAAGAAGTCTTAATGTTTGATTTATTCAATATAAATGTATTGAATGTTTATCATGTGCCAGTCACTGTATTAGAGACATGGAATACAGTCATGAAAGCATCACTCCCCTCATCTTAAGGAGTTTATAGAGGGGAGATTCATGTGCAAAGAAATAGTTTCATTCCAATAAAAACATTTCCATTTGGGGATATATATGAGGTACAGATAGGCTGTATGAGTGCTTTCCCGAAAGAAGGGACCCTTGAGTTGAGACTTAAAGAATGAGCAATTTATGAGAGTATCAGATGGGGTAAGGCTTCCAAGCAGCGGTGAGGTGCACAGAGGTGTGGGAGGGCCCAGCTTGTTCAAGGGCCTACTAGGGGTTCAGGATATCTGGAGTTAAGATCGGAGATGGGAGGGTGGCGGATGAGAGTGCAGGGAGGCTCAGTCAAGTCAGAGGGTTTGAGCTTTTTTCTATAGGGAATATTGAAAATTTTGAGTAGAGGAGCAATATTACCAGATTTGTTTTTGCAAGTGGTAGTCAATGTAGAGCAGTGGTTTATAACCATGGGAGACTTTGCCCCCCAGAAGGGATATTAGCAATATCTAGAGAAATTTCTGATTGTCACAACTGGTGGTATACTATTGGCATCTAGTGGGTAGAGGCTGAGAATGCTGCTAACCATCCTGTAATGCACTTGACAGCTCCCATAATAAAGCATTATCTGGTCCAAAAGGTCAATAGTGCCAATGTTGAGAAACCGTGGTGTAGAGTACAGATCAGAGGGTCAGACCTCTATAAGAAGGCAGTCAAAATAATGCAGGGGAGCAATAACTCAGGACAACTCAGGCCTAAGTCAGAACGATGATAATGGTGATGGAGAGGAACAGATAAATAGAGTTAATGAGGACTTACTTAATCCCTGGTTGATTGATATACCAGGTGAGAAAAAGGGAAGAACTGATTTCTGGCTTTAGCAACTGTGTGGATGGAAGAATCATTAGAGCAGGTTTGGAATGATCATGAGTTTAGTTTTGGGCTGGTTGGATTTAGGGTGCCTGTGGGACATCCAAGTGGAGGTGCTGAGCAGCCATCTGGATGTACAAGTTTAGAAATCTCAGAGGAGTGGTCTAGAGTGAAAGTATAGACGATGGTTGAAGTAAAAGACAAGGCCCTGAGAGAGTGTGTGAAGTGAGAAGGGGCCAAGGAGCGATTCCAGGGAACAGTGTGTAAGAACAGGCAGATAAGGGGAGATGGAGGAAGACTGGCAGTGGTGGTGGGGGAAGCAGTGGGTGGAGAAGCAGGAAAAGTAGTGTCAAGAAGTCATAGCAGGAGAGATGGGCCTGGTGATGCATCCCTGTAATCCAAGCCACTCGAGAGGCTGAGGCAGGAGGATTACTTGAGCCCAGTAGTTCCAGACCTGCCTGGACAACATAGTGAGAGCCTGTCTTACAAAATAAATAAAGGCCAGGCACAGTGGTTCACGCCTGTAATCTCAGCACTTTGGGAGGCCAAGGTGGAAGGACTGGCTGAGGCCAGGAGTTTGAGACCAGCCTGGGAAACATACTGAAAACGGTCTATGCAAAAAATACAAAAACTAGCCAGGCATGGTGGTGCACACCTGTAGTCCTAGTTGTTCAGGAGGCTGAGGCAGGAGGATTGCTTGAGCCCAGGAGTTCAAAGTTGCAGTGAGCTAGGATCACACCACTGCACCCCAGACTGGGCAACAGAGAGCCTATCTCAAAAATAAAATTAAATAAATAATTTATGTTTTAAAAAGTCAAAGCAGGAGGTACACCTGGGAAGGAGGTTGGGATGGGCATATGGAGTAAGTTTGGAGGCTGGTAGGAAGTTTAGAGAGTTCACAGATAAATGTCTTTCTTTTCTCCTTGAAATAGTGCATCTGAAGAGAGCAAGGGATGGAATGGGGGCAAGAGGACAGGGATGAAGTTTATTATGGCTTTGGGGCAGAAGGGGAGAGGGAGCTGACCAAGGTCGGACTGAGATGCTGAGCTGAGAATCTGCTGAAAAAGGAGACTGTATTTGCAGTGAAACCTCTGAGCAGGGGTTGTACAGGCCAGGAAATTCACTTCTGCCTTGTTCATTTCCAGTCAGTGGCCCTTGTGCCTTTTGGGTCACTTCCTGACAACTTCCCCGGACCACTGTTTATTGCTTTCTTCCTGCAGCGAGTCAGAGGGCAAAGGTCATTAACAGCTTCTGGAGATGGTGCCGCAGCTGTACTACTGCCTGCCAGGATTGGTGCAGGGGAAGTCTGTCTCCTGGGATATCCAGGCCCACAGCCACAGTAGAGAGTTGGAGCAGAAGCTGTTTCCAGGGTTCAGCCATGGCAGGGTCTTGGTGTCTCTCAGGAGGGTAAACAATGCACAGGTCATTTCTGTCAAGGGTCTGGGCAACAATCAGAAGTCCTTGGCCAGCTTTCTCTCTAAGCACATTTTCTGGCTGAGAAAGGGGAACTCTCCAGCTTCCTGTTGCAGCGTATCATGACCCTGAGGTCCTTATATCCACAAAGAGCACTTTGTCACAGGCTACAGTTGTCAGTACCAGCTAACCCACTATTGAGGGCCTAATGTGTACCCAATGTATAAAACTTAGTGTGAAAGAAGGTTTTGTTACAAAGCAGGATGATCAGACTGTCGATTTACTCAGTGAAAAAAAATACGGGTAAAGCACCTACTGTGTACCTTGCACAGTACTAGCCAAAGAAGAGGGGACACCACTCACCCCAGCCTCTCCCTAGGTGACAGCCACAGATGCGGATAGTGGCCTATTTGGCCTCCTCTCCTATTCCTTGGGTGCTGGACTTGGGTCTTCCGGATCTCCCCCATTCCGCATTGATGCCCACAGCGGTGATGTGTGCACAACCCGGACCCTGGACCGTGACCAGGGGCCCTCAAGCTTTGACTTCACAGTGACAGCTGTGGATGGGGTGAGTCAGTAGACCATGGGTAGGTTGGGATGTTGGGGTAGGGCACTCACCGGGGCCAGACAAGGCTCACCTGACCTATGGCTGCATGTCCCACCAGGGAGGCCTCAAGTCCATGGTATATGTGAAGGTGTTTCTGTCAGACGAGAATGACAACCCTCCTCAGTTTTATCCACGGGAGTATGCTGCCAGTATAAGTGCCCAGAGTCCACCAGGCACAGCTGTGCTGAGGGTGCGTGCCCATGACCCTGACCAGGGGTCCCATGGGCGACTCTCCTACCATATCCTGGCTGGCAATAGCCCCCCACTTTTCGCATTGGATGAGCAATCAGGTGAGGATCCTCCCATTCCTGGGGCCTTCCCCCAGGTCTCCCTCCCCACCTGCCTAAATGATGTCCTACCCACCTCTTCCATAACCTTTCTGGCCCTATTAAGTTTCATTATATATCTCTGCTTCTATCTTTTCTCCCAGGGCTGTTGACAGTAGCCTGGCCCTTGGCCAGACGGGCCAACTCTGTGGTGCAGCTGGAGATCGGGGCTCAGGATGGAGGTGGCCTACAGGCAGAACCCAGTGCCCGAGTGAACATCAGCATTGTGCCTGGAACCCCCACACCACCCATATTTGAGCAACTACAGTATGTTTTTTCTGTGCCAGAGGATGTGGCACCAGGCACCAGTGTGGGCATAGTCCAGGCACACAACCCACCAGGTATCATTTAGCTTTATACCCACTTGGTGCCAGACCCAAATACCCCAATATAACCCTCCAGCACCATCTGAAGGTACCTTAGAGTATCACAGCGCAGATAGCCCCTGAGTATAAAACACTCTGGTACCAATGCCCAGCACCTCCTTAGGCACGGTGCAGGCACACTGCTTCATGAGGCACAGGAATGTTACCTCAGTGCCAACCAACCTCTTTGCCAACCCCTGCCCCTCCTCCTAATTTGAAAGGCATGGGTGTGGGCACTGCCCATTCCTTCTTGGGATCAGAGTCTGGGTCCTGACTCAATAAGGGACTTTTTCCTGATCCCATTTTCGTCCTCCCTAGGTCGCTTGGCACCTGTGACCCTTTCCCTATCAGGTGGGGATCCCCGAGGACTCTTCTCCCTAGATGCGATTTCGGGGCTGTTGCAAACACTTCGCCCTCTGGACCGGGAGCTACTGGGACCGGTACTGGAGCTGGAGGTGCGAGCAGGCAGTGGAGTCCCCCCAGCTTTCGCTGTAGCTCGGGTGCGTGTGCTGCTGGATGATGTGAATGACAACTCCCCTGCCTTTCCTGCACCTGAAGACACGGTATTGCTACCACCAAACACTGCCCCAGGGACTCCCATCTATACACTGCGGGCTCTTGACCCAGACTCAGGTGTTAACAGTCGAGTCACGTTTACCCTGCTTGCTGGGGGTGGTGGAGCCTTCACCGTGGACCCCACCACAGGCCATGTACGGCTTATGAGGCCTCTGGGGCCCTCAGGAGGGCCAGCCCATGAGCTGGAGCTGGAGGCCCGGGATGGGGGCTCCCCACCACGCACCAGCCACTTTCGACTGCGGGTGGTGGTACAGGATGTGGGAACCCGTGGGCTGGCTCCCCAATTCGACAGCCCTACCTACCGTGTGGACCTGCCCTCAGGCACCATCCCTGGAACTCAGGTCCTGCAAGTGCAGGCCCAAGCACCAGATGGGGGCCCTGTCACGTATCACCTTGCAGCAGAGGGAGCAAGTAGCCCCTTTGGCCTGGAGCCACAGAGTGGGTGGCTATGGGTGCGGGCAGCGCTGGACCGTGAGGCCCAGGAGTTGTACATACTGAAGGTAATGGCAGTGTCTGGGTCCAAAGCTGAGTTGGGGCAGCAGACAGGCACAGCCACCGTGAGGGTCAGCATCCTCAACCAGAATGAACACAGTCCCCGCTTGTCTGAGGATCCCACCTTCCTGGCTGTGGCTGAGAACCAGCCCCCAGGGACCAGCGTGGGCCGAGTCTTTGCCACTGACCGAGACTCGGGACCCAATGGACGTCTGACCTACAGCCTGCAACAGCTGTCTGAAGACAGCAAGGCCTTCCGCATCCACCCCCAGACTGGTGAGCACAGAGACCCAAATCCTGAGACCCCATAACCTTATCCCCAGCCTGGTGAACATCCAGACAGTATCCCCAACTCCCAGCTCCCATCTCACCCCTGAGAGTGAGGATTTAGCCCTGGCATTCCCTCTCCCACTCCCCAAAACCCAGCTTCTTAGGTGCAGGCCTCAGGCTCTGCATCCCTAAATATCTCATACATGATCCCCTTCTTGCACTCCCAGGAGAAGTGACCACACTCCAAACCCTGGACCGTGAGCAGCAGAGCACCTATCAGCTCCTGGTGCAGGTGCAGGATGGAGGGAGCCCATCCCACAGCACCACAGGCACTGTGCATGTTGCAGTGCTTGACCTCAACGACAACAGCCCCACCTTCCTGCAGGCTTCAGGAGCTGCTGCTGGCGGCCTCCCTATACAGGTATGTGAAGTGGCAGGACTTTGTCCTGAAAAGTGTGAGAGGGAGTGGGGATCTCCCCATAGAGCTGTAGACGTAGGTAAGAGACTGCCTCCTGGATCGGGTGTCGGAGCCCAAAAGAGGTTCTGCCTGCCCGCAGGTGAGGGAAGCTTTATCCTGAGTTGTCTGAAGAACAGGAAAGAGACAACTAGGTGAGTTGTGTTCCCACAGGTACCAGACCGCGTGCCTCCAGGAACACTGGTGACAACTCTGCAAGCGAAGGATCCAGATGAGGGGGAGAATGGGACCATCTTGTACACGCTAACTGGTATGGGAGTGGAGAGAAGAGAATTGATGGGTGATGGCATGCCTTCATGGCCTGCCCAGCTCTGGGCCCCAAGCCCTCATCTTACTCTGCCTGTCCCCAGGTCCTGGCTCAGAACTTTTCTCTCTGAACCCTCACTCAGGGGAGCTGCTCACTGCAGCTCCCCTGATCCGAGCAGAGCGGCCCCACTATGTGCTGACACTGAGTGCTCACGACCAAGGCAGCCCTCCTCGAAGTGCCAGCCTCCAGCTGCTGGTGCAGGTATGGCTGCCCTTCCCACAGTCTGCCCACCTCCCCTTGGCTACCGCTGTAGGTCCCCTTCAGTAGCTCCAGCTTCATGGGAGTCCTTGGGCTCCAGTAGTAGTCAGGTTACTCTGACCACTCTTTCCTACCACCTAGGAAGCCAGCCCAGATCCCCTTTTACACCGGCCCTCACAATTCTGTTCTCCCTCCCCGGTCCACAACAGGTGCTTCCCTCAGCTCGCTTGGCCGAGCCGCCCCCAGACCTCGCAGAGCGGGACCCAGCGGCACCAGTGCCTGTCGTGCTGACGGTGACAGCAGCTGAGGGGCTGCAGCCCGGCTCTCTGTTGGGCTCGGTGGCACCTCCAGAGCCCGCGGGTTTGGGCGCACTCACCTACACACTGGTGGGCGGTGCCGATCCCGAGGGCACCTTCGCGCTGGATGCGGCCTCAGGGCGCTTGTACCTGGCGCGGCCCCTGGACTTCGAA
>NW_012101250.1:127626-165819 GCF_000951045.1 Mandrillus leucophaeus
CGCTGCACGTGGTAGCCCGGGACCCGGACCTGGGCGAGGCCGCACGCGTGTCCTATCGGCTGGCATCTGGCGGGGACGGACACTTCCGGCTGCACTCAAGCACTGGTGAGGGTTAGGTTGAGGGTGAGGGCGAGGAAGGTGCTGATGTGGAGTGTTGAGGTCCCCACCAACCTGCCTTACCGCTCACCTAGGAGCGCTGTCCGTGGTGCAGCCGTTGGACCGCGAACAACGAGCTGAGCACCTACTGACAGTGGTGGCCTCAGACCACGGCTCCCCGCCGCGCTCGGCCACTCAGGTCCTGACCGTCAGTGTCGCTGACGTCAACGACGAGGCGCCTACTTTCCAGCAGCAGGAGTACAGCGTCCTCTTGCGTGAGAACAGCGCGCCTGGCACATCTCTGCTCACCTTGCGAGCAACCGACCCCGACCTGGGTAAGACCTCGGGGGATGAATTATGAGTGGGATGGACTGGGGCAAGAAAGAGCGTTTTTACCCTCTGATCGCCCTCCATGCTGTCCCTCCTCAGGGGCCAACGGGCAAGTGACTTATGGAGGCGTCTCTAGCGGAAGCTTTTCTCTGGATCCTGACACTGGTGTTCTCACGACTCTTCGGGCCCTTGATCGAGAGGAGCAGGAGGAGATCAACCTGACAGGTACATGTTGACAGCACCCCAAAAGCCTGAGTGAGGTGTTGTAAACACCAGTATTACCTGGACAGCATACCCAAAGTACTACCTTCTAGAAGTTTTTGCCTAATGCCACAAAACTCCTGTTACGTTTTTGGACCCTTTTGGGGAGTCAAGAGTTTGGCGGGGTGCAAGGTGAACTGACTTCTAGACTGCCACAACTGTGACCATACAAATTCTAAAATGCATAATGTCACAGCTATGCCCTCCTGGCCTCCCTCAGATACTGCAGTCATTTAACAGAGAAGCATATTGATACTGAATATTGGAGAGGTCAAGTGACTTGCTCAAGCTCATGCAGCTTGGAAGTGGCAGGGCTGGGACTTGAACCCAGATCTTTTCATACCTCATTTAGTGCCTTTCCTGTTACACCACCACTAGTCCAAGATATATCTTGCATGCACCAAGCATGGGAGGTAGGACACATGTATGTTTATGTATGCATGACACATGTGTGCCTGGGAGGTATGGAGAGATGGACATTTTCTGGTTTGTGTGCATCGAATGAACATATATGACCACTATGTGGTGTGGATTTCTCCATGTGATGAGAGCAGACTAGACTTCATTGATTTTGCTTTCCCACAGTGTATGCCCAGGACAGGGGCTCACCTCCCCAGTTAACTCATGCCACCATTCGAGTGGCTGTGGAGGATGAGAATGACCATGCACCAACCTTTGGGAGTACCCATCTCTCTCTGGAGGTGCCTGAGGGCCAGGACCCCCAGACCCTTACCATGCTTCGGGCTTCTGATCCAGATGTGGGAGCCAATGGGCAGTTGCAGTACCGCATCCTAGGTGAGAACCTTCCCACTCCCACTAACTCAGCACCCACTTGCCTGGTTCTTGCTCCTCCTTGGCTGCTGTCAGCCTCAGTGCATGTGTCTGGGTCTCCTTTTCCCTCATGATATCGTCCACCTTTTCTTTCATGCTTATACCCAGTGTATCTGGGTATCTCTTTCCATGCCCTTTATCTCCCTGTGTGTCTCTGTTTCTATCTTCCTATTTCTTTTCTTTCTCATTTATTTCTCCCTGTAGAGCAGTCGTTCTCAAACTTTTTGGTCCCAGAAACCCTTAACACTCTTAATTTTTGAGAACCCTAAAGAGTTTTTATGTGGATTATATTAGTATTTACTGTATTAGGTAATAAAACTGAGATGATGTTAAAATATGATTGTGAAACAAGCCAATGAAGTATACAGCTTGCCGGTATTTCTGTGTAAGCACAAGGAAATACTAAGATTTCAAGTAACAGTTTGTTGGACAGTAATTAATTTCAGAGATTAAAGCAGGTGTAACTGAAGATAGCCAGACCAGACTGAATCTCTGAAGACACACACATTCATGCTCTAAACTTTCTATCTAGAAAATTCTAGAAAACACAGGAATACATAAGCACACATTGCATTAACCAAGACATTATATCATCACATGTCATAGAGCATCTGCAAATTCTACTGTACATCTGTGAGATAATGAGAATAAAAAGGCTATATAATGGCTTAGTAGTGCTATGAAATAATTATGATCTTATGCATATGAAAAGGACCTAGGGGACTCCTGGGGTTCCCAGACCACACACAGATGATACCAGCTGCTTTATAGTATTTTCTGTTACTTTCCATTTCTTTTTTTCTGTTTTTCTTCCTTTCCTTCATAAGTTCAGTTGCTTTTGTGCACATGCTCACTCTCTCTGCTGTTGTCTGTAAATCACCCCCATCCCCATGACACATGTATATTTATATGTGCATGCCCTTCTCTGCAGATGGGGACCCATCAGGAGCCTTTGTCCTAGACCTTGCTTCTGGAGAGTTTGGCACCATGAGGCCACTAGACAGAGAGGTGGAGCCAGCTTTCCAGCTGAGGATAGAGGCCCGGGATGGAGGCCAGCCAGCTCTCAGTGCCACGCTGCTTTTGACAGTGACAGTGCTGGATGCCAATGACCATGCTCCAGCCTTTCCTGTGCCTGCCTACTCTGTGGAGGTGCCGGAGGATGTGCCTGCAGGGACCCTGCTGCTACAGCTACAGGCTCATGACCCTGATGCTGGAGCCAATGGCCGTGTAACTTACTACCTGGGTGCCGGTACAGCAGGAGCCTTCCTGCTGGAGCCCAGCTCTGGAGAACTGCGCACAGCTGCAGCCTTGGACAGAGAACAGTGTCCCAGCTACACCTTTGCTGTGAGTGCAGTGGATGGTGCAGCTGCTGGGCCCCTAAGCACCACAGTGTCTGTCACCATCATAGTGCGTGATGTCAATGACCATGCACCCACCTTCCCCACCAGTCCTCTGCGCCTACGCCTGCCCCGCCCAGGCCCCAGCTTCAGTACCCCAACTCTGGCTCTGGCTACACTGAGAGCTGAAGATCGTGATGCTGGTGCCAATGCTTCCATTCTGTACCGACTGGCGGGCACACCACCTCCTGGCACTACTGTGGACTCTTACACTGGTGAAATCCGTGTGGCCCGCTCTCCTGTAGCTCTAGGCACCCGGGATCGTGTCCTATTCATTGTGGCCACTGATCTTGGCCGTCCAGCTCGCTCTGCCACTGGTGTGATCATTGTTGGACTGCAGGGGGAAGCTGAGCGTGGACCCCGCTTTCCCCGGACTAGCAGTGAGGCTATGATTCGTGAGAATGCACCCCCAGGTGGGTTTGCAGCCATTTCTCCCAGATTCGAACTCCCAAATGGGCTGGGGTTGCCCATTGAAAATGTCCCCCAAACTCTCCCAGTCTCACGCTCGCAGTCCAACAATACCATTCTTTCTGCAGGGACTCCTATTGTCTCCCCGAGGGCTGTCCATGCAGGAGGCACAAATGGACCCATCACCTACAGCATTCTCAGTGGAAATGAGAAAGGGACATTCTCCATCCAGCCTAGTACAGGTAAGGAATAGGAGCAGGGGCTCTGTGCGGGACAGGCTACTGGGGAAGCAGGTTCTTTGCATCAGAGGAGCCTTTGATGGGTGAAGGGCTATCCTTGAGTAACGGGTCTCAGAGAAGGAGGCTCCAGGGCAAGCAAAGGGAGCTGTCACTGATGCATTCTGCCTCCCCCAGGTGCCATCACAGTTCGCTCAGCAGAGGGGCTGGACTTCGAGGTGAGTCCACGACTGCGACTGGTGCTGCAGGCAGAGAGTGGAGGAGCCTTTGCCTTCACTGTGCTGACCCTGACCCTGCAAGATGCCAACGACAATGCTCCCCGTTTCCTGCGGCCCCATTACGTGGCCTTCCTTCCTGAGTCCCGGCCCTTGGAGGGGCCCCTGCTGCAGGTGCGGGGTGTGATGGAAAGATGGGGGAGCAGGGCTAGTCAGACTTGTCTGTGGCCAGACCAGTCCCAGCAGCCTCCTACCCTCACCAGGTGGAGGCAGATGACCTGGATCAAGGCTCTGGAGGACAGATTTCCTACAGTCTGGCTGCATCCCAGCCGGCACGTGGATTGTTCCACGTAGACCCAGCCACAGGCACTATCACCACCACAGCCATCCTGGACCGTGAGATCTGGGCCGAAACACGGTGAGTCCTGGCCCTGTGGACCCAAGACCCTATCTTGGACCTGTCCAGTTTAAAGCCCTGCTTTGAACCCACCTCAGTCCCTTGGCCACATCCTGAATTCCCCAGCCCTAAGATCTGTCCTGAGTCCTCCTGGCCCTGCCCAGAGTTCCCCCTTATTGCCATGCCCCACCCGATGATTGTGCTTTGTACCCAGGTTGGTACTGATGGCCACAGACAGAGGGAGCCCAGCCCTGGTGGGCTCAGCTACCTTGACGGTGATGGTCATCGACACCAATGACAACCGCCCCACCATCCCCCAGCCCTGGGAGCTCCGAGTGTCAGAAGGTGAGACTGGGTAAAGTGGGTGGCATAAAGGGTGGCAGAAAGACATTTTTCTCCACCCTGCGGCTCAAGGTGGGGCTGTGTCCATGCCAAACACATTTGTCTCGTGTATTTCAGATGCGTTATTGGGCTCAGAGATTGCACAGGTAACAGGGAATGATGTGGACTCAGGACCGGTGCTGTGGTATGTGCTGAGCCCATCTGGGCCCCAGGATCCCTTCAGTGTTGGCCGCTATGGAGGCCGTGTCTCCCTCACGGGGCCCCTGGACTTTGAGCAGTGTGACCGCTACCAGCTGCAGCTGCTGGCGCATGATGGGCCTCATGAGGGCCGTGCCAACCTCACAGTGCTTGTGGAGGATGTCAATGATAATGCACCTGCCTTCTCACAGAGCCTCTACCAGGTATTGACACCCCTGGATCCACCTTCACCTGGGCCTGGGTTGTTCTTATTGGAGGCAAGTATCAGAGCTAGCAGCTGCTGAGGTGGGCTGGATGTTGGAGCTGATCTGGGAATGGGAAGGTCCCAAGTCCTGTGAACTACATCCTGGTTTTGCATCCTGTACCCACAAAGGGGAGAAGGTGGGCATTTCCCATTCGAATACTTAGGAGTAGGGGCTCCGAGTATTCCAAGTATTGGAATGGACGCCAAGCAGGGCTCAAGGAAGCAAGCTCAAGAACAGGCTGCATGGACAGCAGGGCAAATGGGAAGCCTGGCCATAAGCACTTCTCCTCACACTTCAGGTAATGCTGCTTGAGCACACACCCCCAGGCAGTGCCATTCTCTCCGTCTCTGCCACTGATCGGGACTCAGGTGCCAATGGTCACATCTCCTACCACCTGGCTTCCCCTGCTGATGGCTTCAGTGTTGACCCCAACAATGGTGCGTCTTTCCCAGGATCTGCCCCTTGCCTTTGACTGTGTTAGGCTATAATCTGACCTCATTCCTTGAATTTGTTACTCAAACTCTGTAACTCCTAGATGTCTGGCCCAGGGAGGACATTTCCTCCCCTCTGTCTTCATTGTAAGCCCCTTGTTGAGTGCATGTCTAGAAGCTGTTCCCTAAGCTGTGAAGCCTTGAGGCCATCCCCTTGTCTCCCAGCAGATAGGCCATTCCCTGAGTCTGACTTTCAAAACCATTTCCTAGATCCTGAAGGGTCACTCTTCTGTTCACTCACAGCCTTTGTTGAGTATGTTTCTTTCTCTTCCATTCTCATCTCAGGGACCCTGTTCACAATAGTGGGAACAGTGGCCTTGGGCCATGACGGGTCAGGAGCAGTGGATGTGGTGCTGGAAGCACGAGACCACGGGACTCCAGGCCGGGCAGCACGAGCCACAGTGCATGTACAACTGCAGGACCAGAACGACCATGCCCCGAGCTTCACATTGCCACACTACCGTGTGGCTGTGACTGAGGACCTACCCCCTGGCTCCACTCTGCTCACCCTGGAGGCTACAGATGCTGATGGAAGCCGCACCCATGCCGCTGTGGAGTACAGCATCATCAGTGGCAACTGGGGCCGAGTCTTCCAGCTGGAACCCAGGCTGGCTGAGGCTGGGGAGAGTGCTGGACCAGGCCCCCAGGCACTGGGCTGCCTGGTGTTGCTTGAACCTCTAGACTTTGAAAGCCTGACACAGTACAATCTAACAGTGGCTGCAGCTGACCGTGGGCAGCCACCCCAAAGCTCAGTCGTGCCAGTCACTGTCACTGTACTAGATGTCAATGACAACCCACCTGTCTTTACCCGAGCATCCTACCGTGTGGCAGTACCTGAGGACACACCTGTTGGAGCTGAGCTGCTGCATGTAGAGGCCTCTGACGCTGACCCTGGCCCTCACGGCCTCGTGCGTTTCACTGTCAGCTCAGGCGACCCATCAGGGCTCTTTGAACTGGATGAGAGCTCAGGCACCTTGCGACTGGCCCATGCCCTGGACTGTGAGACCCAGGCTCGACATCAGCTTGTAGTACAGGCTGCTGACCCTGCTGGTGCACACTTTGCTTTGGCACCAGTGACAATTGAGGTCCAGGATGTGAATGATCATGGCCCAGCCTTCCCACTGAACTTACTCAGCACCAGCCTGGCCGAGAATCAGCCTCCAGGCACTCTCGTGACCACTCTGCATGCAATCGACGGGGATGCTGGGGCTTTTGGGAAGCTCCGTTACAGCCTGTTGGAGGCCGGGCCAGGGCCTGAGGGCCGTGAGGCATTTGCACTGAACAGCTCAACAGGGGAGTTGCGTGCACGAGTGGCCTTTGACTACGAGCACACAGAAAGCTTCCGGCTGCTGGTGGGTGCTGCCGATGCTGGGAATCTCTCAGCCTCTGTCACTGTGTCGGTGCTGGTGACTGGAGAGGATGAGTATGACCCGGTATTTCTGGCACCAGCTTTCCACTTCCAAGTGCCTGAAGGTGCCCGGCGTGGCCACAGCTTGGGTCATGTGCAGGCCACAGACGAGGATGGGGGTGCTGATGGCCTGGTTCTGTATTCCCTTGCCACCTCTTCACCCTATTTTGGTATTAACCAGACTACAGGTGCCCTGTACCTGCGGGTGGACAGTCGAGCACCAGGCAGTGGAACAGCCACCACTGGGGGTGGGGGCCGGACCCGGCGGGAAGCACCACGGGAGCTGAGGCTGGAGGTGATAGCACGGGGACCTCTGCCTGGTTCCCGGAGTGCCACAGTGCCTGTGACCGTGGATATCACCCACACCGCACTGGGCCTGGCACCTGACCTCAACCTGCTATTAGTAGGGGCTGTAGCAGCCTCCTTGGGAGTTGTGGTGGTGCTTGCACTGGCAGCCCTTGTCCTAGGACTTGTTCGGGCCCGTGGCCGCAAGGCTGAGGCAGCCCCTGGCCCAATGTCACAGGCAGCACCCCTAGCCAGTGGCTCACTGCAGAAAGTGGGCCGGGAGCCACCTAGTCCACCACCCTCTGAGCACCTCTATCACCAGACTCTTCCCAGCTATGGTGGGCCAGGAGCTGGAGGACCCTACCCCCGTGGTGGCTCCTTGGACCCTTCACATTCAAGTGGCCGAGGCTCAGCAGAGGCTGCAGAGGATGATGAGATCCGCATGATCAATGAGTTCCCCCGTGTGGCCAGTGTGGCCTCCTCTCTGGCTGCCCGTGGCCCTGACTCAGGCATCCAGCAGGATGCAGATGGACTGAGTGACACATCCTGTGAGCCACCTGCCCCTGACACCTGGTATAAGGGCCGAAAGGCAGGGCTACTGCTGCCAGGTGCAGGAGCCACTCTCTATCGAGAGGAGGGGCCCCCAGCCACTGCCACAGCCTTCCTGGGGGGCTGTGGCCTGAGCCCTGCACCCACTGGGGACTATGGCTTCCCAGCAGATGGCAAGCCATGTGTGGCAGGTGCACTGACAGCCATTGTGGCCGGCGAGGAGGAGCTCCGTGGCAGCTATAACTGGGACTACCTGCTGAGCTGGTGCCCTCAGTTCCAACCACTGGCCAGTGTCTTCACAGAGATCGCTCGGCTCAAGGATGAAGCTCGGCCATGTCCCCCAGCTCCCCGTATCGACCCACCACCCCTCATCACTGCCGTGGCCCACCCAGGAGCCAAGTCTGTGCCCCCCAAGCCAGCAAACACAGCTGCAGCCCGGGCCATCTTCCCACCAGCTCCTCACCGCTCCCCCATCAGCCATGAAGGCTCCCTGTCCTCAGCTGCCATGTCCCCCAGCTTCTCACCCTCTCTGTCTCCTCTGGCTGCTCGCTCACCTGTTGTCTCACCATTTGGGGTGGCCCAGGGTCCCTCAGCCTCAGCACTCAGCACAGAGTCTGGCCTGGAGCCACCTGATGACACGGAGCTGCACATCTAGCTGTGGCCCAGGCTGGGCCCCGACCTGGGATGCGCATAGTGTCCCCAATGCAGGTCCCACTCTGAGCCTGCCCTGGGCAGCCTCGTACTATGACTGGCTACGGGGAGGCCACCACCAGGCCCCAGCTCTCCACTCTGAACTCCCCAGCCCCCTCAGAGCACTAGGACCATAGAAGTCCTGTTGGTCACTGACCTGTGACCAGATCCAATGTGGGGAGAAATATGAAGGAGGTAGCAGCCCTGGGTTCTCAGTGAGGGCTCCCTGCCCTGCACCAGCACCCTGAGATGGAGCTGAGACTTTATTTATTGGGGGTAGGGGGATGGAGGAGGTCCCTCCAACATGTTTGGACCCAGCTCCTTTGGGTTCCACTGACGCCCCTGCCCCTGCCCCTGCCCAGAACCAAGTGCCAATTCTCACTCTGGAGCCTTAATAAACTGCAATTTGTATCCAGTCTCCAGCTTTGTTCTATAGGGATGACTGGAAGACACCTGGCAGAGTATTGTGGATACCTCAGGAGGCACAGAGGGGTGGTGGGGTGGGGATGGCACTGGGAGCTCAGGAGCCTAGCCTGAGGCTGATGATCACATCTCTCTGCAGCTAATCTTTTCCTTCTAATATGGGCAAGAGGCCAGCAGGGCCTTGAGAGGGATCAGTTGGGTGTGAAAGGGGATCTTGGGGATGACCAGCTCTAGGCCCGAAATTCTTTTTTTAAAATAAGTCGGGGTGGGTACAAGAGCAGTCAAGGGGTTTATTTGTTTTTCTTGGGGCCACTAAATATCCACATTGTAATAATAGCTCAATTTGTTGAGCCTTTGTCATGTCAGGCTTTCTGCAGGTGGCTGTCTTGCTTCATCTCAGTGTAAACTTTCACAGTCATACAAAGGGATTTGGGAACCACTGGTGTAGACCATTCTTTGGGGGAGCCAGGCTGTGAGGGAAAGGCGATTGGCCAATATTTGAGAAGTTCATGGGGCTGAGGAAATTAGAAAAAAAAAAAAAAGTGGTCAAAGAGAAATGTTTCTGAGCATGATGCTAGTAAACACAGCTCTAGGATCCAAGCTTAGTGGGAAACTGGAGGGATCAATGGACAGGAGGAAGTCAGATTAATAGGAGTGAGGAAAAACAATAGCTTGAAAAAACAGAAGGTTATAGTCTAAGAAAGGATTCTATGATTATAATTTCAAAGGTAGAGCAGTTTTGAGAGATAGCAAGCCCAAGTGTAGCCATGGGACTGGTTTGCTTCAGTGAAGTGAAGGTAATGCTCCTTGGGTTTAATGAGATGAAGAAATGGAAGGTTAGGGTGTTGAATGGGTCTTTTACCTAGATAATTTGATCATCTAGGTCAAATGATCGCAGGAATTGGGATGGAGAGAAAAGTGAAGTGCCGTAATCTTCAGCGTGGGAATATGATCTATAGGTTAATGGATGTCAGTGGCCTGTAGGACAACAGCAAGAGTAGAGGGATCTATCTAAAAAGTATTGAGGTCAGAACAAGGGATTTTACATGAGTATAGGATTAATGGTTTTAGAAGTTAAAATGACACTGCTGACACCATCTTCCATATGGATTTTTTGGGGAAAAAAATACTTAGGAAGACTGGAAGGGAACTGAATCCTCAGGGTTTTAACTCTCATTGAAAATCTTGTAATGACCCCAATTCGAAGCAGTAAACTCAGACCTTGTGGGCTTTGAGTTACCATTAGAAAGAAGCAAAGGTCTGTTTCCATTTTATCCACCTGAGCCCACTAAACAAGATGCAAGATTCCTCCGTGGCTCTTGGAACAAAGTTGATTTCCTTGAAAACCTTGGGAACCCGTAATAAACAGGACCTCAGCTGATTTTAGATCTCCTGGGAAGCTACTTAAAACTGGAAACTGATTTGAATAAAAGGATCCTGATCTTGCAAAAGCTCTACTCTGTTCATAAATGTAGTCCTAAAATGAACACAAAATTGATAATATGGAGACATAGAGGATAAAGGAGGAAAAAATTTTTTCACTGCAATATTTCAAGGCAGATCACTTTTATATAAGTCTCCATATTGTAAATGCAGAAACCTAGGCTCTGAGAGGTTATTTTGCTGATATCATATGGCTAGGAAGAACCCCGGTCTGTGGGTCGCTAGAGCCTACTCACTTGTGGTGATTCCCAGGGGACCAAGCTCAGGATGCAGGTGGGGAGCACTGGGCTTACTCAGCACTTGACCGGCCAGAGGGGAGAATCCGAGTGGCAGCACCACCCTTGCCTAGCATTCAGGACCACCCACGCAAGGGAGGAGCCAGCACCGTCACTAGTTACTAGGCAGAGGGTTAGTGGTGGTGGACTATAGGGTTCATGTGATCTGTCACATGATAGCAGATCTGCGGAAGGGCAGAATGGGACTCCAAGCCTGGTGAGAAATTGAGAGGGCTGGGGAGAAAGGGATCACGTTGGGGGGAGCACACATTGGGAGGGTGGGAACACAAGGACAATGTAGCTCCCACTGAAACCCACCTGCTGCCCTTACAGCCTCCTAGGGCTCTTTGCCCTCATCCTCTCTGGCAAATGCAGTTACAGCCCGGAGCCCGACCAGCGGAGAACGTGAGTTGACTTAGCACAGCCCACCCCCTTCCCCATACCCTGTTCTGCCTCTCACTGTCCTGGTCCTAGCTTCTCTCACCCCCATGCCAGCTCCTAGTACACACTCCATAGTTTCATCTCTAGGTTCCTAGGCTCAGTCCCCTATCATTCACCTCATGTGATCTGTATCTGCTCCTAGGATCCTACCCAAGGTCTCAGCTCCTAATCTGGAACCTTCCATGACCAATATTTTCCATCTCTACCCTAACCAAAGCCATGTCCCTGACCCCTGACCCTACAGGCTGCCCCCAGGCTGGGTGTCCCTGGGCCGTGCGGACCCTGAGGAAGAGCTGAGTCTCACCTTTGCCCTGAGACAGCAGAACCTGGAAAGACTCTCGGAGCTGGTGCAGGCTGTGTCGGATCCCAACTCTCCTCAATACGGTGCCTTTTGGGACTGAGGACAGGATGTGGGATGCAGTGGAGGGACACAGGGCTGGGTTGGGCATGGGATGGTGATCATGTCAGGGCCTGACAAGACACTTGTGTTCCTCAGGCTAGAAACCTAAAAGGGGATGTGGTTCAGCATATAGGCTTTATGATCAAATATGAACTCAAATTCTGACTCTGCTACTTACTAGCTACCAGGCAAATGGGAAAATAGCATCTAGTACAACTTAAGTTCCTTCCCCTACCCTCGAATCCATTCTAATTTCTTCTGTTCACATACTAAGGCTGCCAGTTCTAACTCCCAAAGAGCCTTTGGATTAGTTTACTTCTTGCTGTCCTTTGTTACTACCAACTCACTCATTTATTCCCACTCCTGGACTACTGCCCAGCTCCCCAGCTGATCTGCAGTCTCCTCCCTCCACCCCACCCCTCACTGTACTCCCCCACTCTGCTTCAAAAGTCTCTCCAACAGTCAGAATGGATTGGTTCCTTCTCCTGGTTAAAGCCCTTCACAGCAGGGGGAGTGTGCACATGTGAACTGCAGAGGCTGGGGACAGGGCTATGTGACACTAGTATGCATGGCAGGAAACAGTGACTCACCATCGTGTTAAGCTTAAAATCAACAAGTATGCAAATTTGAGCTAAACTGGATAACTAGTGCCAAAAGATTTGAAAACATTTACTGGACATAAGCTTAAAATTAAAATGGAAAATTTATATGTATTAATCTCATTGATTTTCATGATCATGGCAATACATGCTGTGGTGCGACATTTGCAACTTACTGGCCTTCAGGGTAAATCCATATTCTTGGCCATGGCATTTCAAGTCTCTCCAGCCTTTTCTTCTTCTGCTCCCCAAGTACACCCTACACCTGCACGCACAACCCTCCTTTACCCTGATCCAGGCTTTGGGAAGTCCTGATGTCTCATAGTCGAGGTCCAAAACGGGGAGTTTGGGAAAGCAATGAATGAGGGCAAGTGCCTCTTCTGAATCCCTGCAGGAAAATACTTGACCCTAGAGAATGTGGCTGATCTGGTGAGGCCATCCCCACTGACCCTCCACACGGTGCAAAAATGGCTCTTGGCAGCCGGAGCCCAGAAGTGCCATTCTGTGATCACACAGGACTTTCTGACTTGCTGGCTGAGCATCCGGTGAGAGGAAATGATTTCTCCATGGAGGGCACCAGTCATCCCCTCAGTGAGATGGATGGGAGGGAGTTGAGAGCTTGCTGGGGCTTGTGGGTGGGAACTGATGCATGGGGAGACAGTGACTGACTGCCCAGGGATGCTCAGAGGCAGCTTCTTCTGTTCCGTTTTGAGCTTTCTGACCTCTGTTTTCTGACCTCCAGGCAAGCAGAGCTGCTACTCCCTGGGGCTGAGTTTCATCACTATGTGGGAGGACCTACAGAGACCCATGTTGTAAGGTCCCCACGTCCCTACCAGCTTCCACAGGCCTTGGCCCCCCATGTGGACTTTGGTAACACCTATGGGGTGAATGGGGGTTGGGGCAGACAGATCCAGGGGCTGGGGAAGTTTAGATGCCTTTGGAGACTGAGGGTAGGGTGAGTAGTAAGGTGGGCATTACAGTCTATAAGATTTCCTCAAGCCTGACTTCTCCCTACAGTGGGGGGACTGCACCGTTTTCCCCCAACATCATCCCTGAGGCAACGTCCTGAGCCGCAGGTGACAGGGACTGTAGGCCTGCATTTGGGGGTGACCCCCTCTGTGATCCGTAAGCGATATAACTTGACCTCACAAGACGTGGGCTCTGGCACCAGCAATAACAGCCAAGCCTGTGCCCAGGTGAGCCAAGCAAAGAGCCCCAGGGTCCTCAGAGCCTCCACACAGTGCCCTCAGTGCCTTGCCACACTGGGACTCACCCTCAGACCCACGACCTCTGCTCTGACTCCCTCCATAGTTCCTGGAGCAGTATTTCCATGACTCAGACCTGGCTCAGTTCATGCGCCTCTTCGGTGGCAACTTTGCACATCAGGCATCAGTAACCCGTGTGGTTGGACAACAGGGCCGGGGCCGGGCCGGGATTGAGGCCAGTCTAGATGTGCAGTACCTGATGAGTGCTGGCGCCAACATCTCCACCTGGGTCTACAGTAGCCCTGGTACTGCCAAGAGGACTGGACGGTGGGGAAGAGGGTGGGAGATGGGTATTGATCCCTGCCCCCTCAAGGGAATGCTGTAAGCTGGAGAGAGATCCTGACAACCCCCAATGACTATCTTTGTGCCCATCCCTCAAACAAAAATAATAATCCAGGCCGGCATGAGGGACAGGAGCCCTTCCTGCAGTGGCTCATGCTGCTCAGTAACGAGTCAGCCCTGCCACATGTGCATACTGTGAGCTATGGAGATGAGGAGGACTCCCTCAGCAGTGCCTACATCCAGCGGGTCAACACGGAGCTCATGAAGGCTGCTGCTCGGGGTCTCACCCTGCTCTTCGCCTCAGGTGACCTCCTACCCTAAACTTAGACAACGCTTCCACCCCTGCAACCTGGGAGCTTTGACCCCACAGTGACCCCTGAGCCTGGTCTCTGACTCATAATCTGAACTTAGACCTTCCAACAGGGACCACTGACCTAACCTCTACACTCTGACCTCCTGCAGTAACAGCTGACACATAAATTTCCTCTCTGACATCTGAACCCACATACTAAGCCCTGACCAATTAATATGAGTGCTACACTTGGTCTCTCTTAGGTGACAGTGGGGCCGGGTGTTGGTCTGTCTCTGGAAGACACCAGTTCCGCCCTACCTTCCCTGCCTCCAGGTAAGTACTCTAGCCTACCACTCAAGTATAACCACCACCTTTCACTTGTGATCTCATGATGTAGAACCATTGTCTTGACCCCACCATGTGCTCCTGTGGTGCAGCCTTAAGCTTTGCCTGCCCTGGTTGCTGCACTCCTGTCTCTTCTTCCTGTAGGTCCCAGGCCCCAAATCTCTTGTGTGGGATACAGCTCCCATTGTTCCTTTTCCTCAGTCCCCAGGCATTTTAGTGGAAGATTTGGTGGATGTTCTGTAGAGAAACGTGTGCACAGTCACCTCGGACCATGCCTTGAAGGCTCAAAATCTCTTAGTCAATCCTATGTAGATGCTTCCCCATAGAGTCTAGTTCCTCCAGCAAGATCTGGGCTATACTCACCCCTCCCCACATATCTTGGAGGTCCCCTTGGGTCCCCTACTATCTGAATGCTGTCTTCTCCCCTCAGCCCCTATGTCACCACAGTGGGAGGCACATCCTTCCAGGAACCTTTCCTCATCACAAATGAAATTGTTGACTATATCAGTGGTGGTGGCTTCAGCAATGTGTTCCCACGGCCTTCATACCAGGTACATGTGTTTATGTGCATAGATGCAGGGTAAGAGTGAGGATGGGGGATTCTCAGTTCAGCTGACTGCTGGGCAGGCCACATGCCAATACTCACTCAAAAATGCCTTTCAGGAGGAAGCTGTAGCCAAGTTCCTGAGCTCTAGCCCCCACCTTCCACCATCCAGTTACTTCAATGCCAGTGGCCGTGCCTACCCAGATGTGGCTGCACTTTCTGATGGCTACTGGGTGGTCAGCAACAGAGTGCCCATTCCATGGGTGTCCGGAACCTCGGTGAGAATCAGCTCATCTCCAAACTCTCACTCAGGAACTACCCTTACCCCCTAACACCTTGAGTACCTTGCATCCAGAACCCCTGACTCCTTAGAGATGTCTGATACTTTAAAGCATCACCGTCAAAAAGTCCAGTCACTCTGAACCCCTGACCTTTACTTGCACCTTCACTCTTGTAGGCCTCTACTCCAGTGTTTGGGGGGCTCCTATCCTTGATCAATGAGCACAGAATCCTCAGTGGCCGCCCCCCTCTTGGCTTTCTCAACCCAAGGCTCTACCAGCAGCATGGGGCAGGACTCTTTGATGTGAGTGTGGAAGGGAAGGGTGTGGACATTTCCATACAACTATGGGGAGTACTAAGGGGGACTTGGGGGCAGTTGGGGTGGTATGGAACAGCCTCTGAAATATGAATACAGGATGAGGAGGTATACTCTTTAAGTATTGGTACTAGCAGGCCCAGATCTGATGCCAGCCTCCTCCCTAGGTAACCCATGGCTGCCATGCATCCTGTCTGGATGAAGAGGTGGAGGGCCAGGGTTTCTGCTCTGGCCCTGGCTGGGATCCTGTAACAGGCTGGGGAACACCCAACTTCCCAGCTTTGCTGAAGACTCTACTCAACCCCTGACATTTTCCTATCAGGAGAGATGGCTTGTTCCCTGCCCTGAAGCTGGCAGTTCAGTCCCTTATTCTGCCCTATTGGAAGCCCTGCTGAACCCTCAACTATTGACTGCTGCAGACAGCTTATCTGCCTAACCCTGAAATGCTGTGAGCTTGACTTGACTCCCAACCCTACCATGCTCCATCATACTCAGGTCTCCCTACTCCTGCCTTAGATTCCTCAATAAGATGCTATAACTAGCATTTTTTTGAATGCATCTCCCTCTGCATCTCATCTTTCTCTTTTCAATCAGGCTTTTCCAAAGGGTTGTGTATAGACTCTGCACTATTTCACTTCATATTCACTGCCCAATTCACTGCAAGGAGACCTCTACTCTCACCTTTTACCCTTTCCTACCCTGACATCCAGAAACAATGACCTGCAGTGCATACTTCTCAATCTTTGCTTTATGGCCTTTCCATCATAGTTGCCCACTCCCTCTCCTTACTTAGCTTCCATGGCTTAACTTCTCTGACCACTCTTGTCTTCCTCCCTCATCAGCTTCTGCTACTTCATGGAATGCTGACCTTCATTGCTCCATTTGTAGGTTTTTGCTCTTCTCAGTTTACTCATTGTCCCCTGGAACAAATCACTGACATCTACAACCATTACCATCTCACTAAATAAGACTTTCTATCCAATAGTGATTGATACCTCAAATGTAAGATGTGTGATATTCAACATTTCATCTTCCACCTTCCCAAACCCAAACAATTCCATCTCTGGTTTCTTCTTGGTAAATGATGCTATGCTTTTTCCAACCAAGCCAGAATCTGTGTCATCTTTCCACCGCATCTTCAATCAACAAGTCCTCAATCAACAAGTCCTAATGACTGCACCTCGTACCTCTTAAATATCTTTATCAGTCCACAAGTCCTTCCAATGATATTTCCCAAGTATATCTAGAACTTATCCACTTATATCCCCACTGCTACTACATTAGTTTAGGGCTACATTCTCTTGAAAAGTACAGTGTCCTTACTTCCGGCCAATCCCCAAATCATCTTCCAGAGTAAAATGCAAATCCCATCAGGCCACTTGGATGAAAACCCTTCAAGGATTACTGGATAGAGTTCAGGCTTTTTATTTTCTTCCCCCAATCATAGCTCACAAACCTTCCTTGCTATTTGTTTCTAAGTAACAAATCATTTTTCCTCCTCCCTCCCCAAACCCCAAGGAACTCTCACTCTTGCTCAAGCTGTTCTGTCCCCTTAATACCACCCCTGATACAAACTGCCTGGTTAATTTCCAGAATTCTTACAAGATTCAGCTCAGAAGTCACCTTCTCTCGTGAATGTTTTGATTCCCTGAGGCTACTTCATTTTGGTATGGCTGAAAAATCCTAGATTTTCTAAACAAAACCTGTTTGAATCTTGGTTCTGATATGGACTGGGAGAGAGACTGGGTCAAGCAAGTTTATCTCCCTGAGGCTGTTTCCTCGTCTGTTAAGTGGGAATATTACCTGCCTTTCATAATCACCAGGGAATAAAGTGGAATAATGTTGATAAGAGTACTTGGCACCTGGAAGTAGGTGGCAGATGTTAATGCCCTTCCTCCCTTGCACTGCGACCCCTGTGTCTACCTCTAGTATTGTAACGACCACATAGTATTGAAATAGCCACTTTACTTGTCTGGCTTCCTTTCCAAGACCGTTGGTGCCTAGAGGACTAGAATCGTGTTCTATTTAACTTTGTATTCCCAGGTCCTAGCTCAGGAGTTGGCAAATAAGAATTAAATATCTGCTACATTGAAAACCTCACGCCTTTCACTCGTTGTGATTTTTGCATACGTTGTTGACTTAGGCTGAAACCCCTCCTCCTCCTACAGCAGCACTGTGGGCCACCCCACTGCTGCCCCCACCTCTCGGGGCAGTTGGTGGAGAAGGGCGGGGGGCTTTCCAAATCCACTATGAATCCTTACAAGGCTGAATAAGGGAACTTGAAAGGATGCAGACAGGCAGGCAACCCGTCCGTAGTCGAGGGATGTAGGGCCCATAAACCTCGAAACAAGGTCTTGAGCGTCACAGAATGAGGTGTCCCAGAGCGGCGGAAGAGTCCCGGACGCACGCTGCTTCTAGTCTCGACGGAATCGCCACGGAGCACCGCAGAGGCTAGGGCGGAATGGCGACGGCAGCGCAGTTCGCCAAGGCTTGGTCTCCGCCCTTCAGCCTATTTCCTCTAACCCGCAGACCCACTACCGGAGGAGGCGGGGAGCGGGCTGGAGAGCACTAACAGTGACAGGCGGGGCGAGTCGAGGGCGCGTGACGTCACCCCGGGGTGTGCGCGGCGCGAGCGGAAGCGGAAGCGGCTCTGTTCGCCGCCTCTCCCACCGGCCCGATGAGCTGCAGCGGCTCCGGCGCGGACCCCGAGGCGGCGCCGGCTTCCGCCGCCTCGGCCCCGGGCCCGGCGCCCCCGGTCTCGGCTCCCGCCGCGCTGCCCGCCAGCACCGCTGCGGAGAACAAGGCCAGCCCCGCGGGGACAGCAGGGGGGCCTGGGGCTGGAGCAGCTGCAGGGGGCACGGGACCCTTGGCGGCGCGGGCCGGGGAGCCAGCTGAGCGGCGTGGGGCGGGTGAGGGCCTGACGGGTGAGGGCGAGGGAAGCGTCTGGGACTGGGCCCCGCGGCGGGTGAGGGCAGAGGGTATAGACAGACCTCGCTGGGGCCCTGCGCCTCCCACCTCTGTGTCTCATTTTGCTGGTTCTCCTCCAGCTCCGGTGTCGGCGGGTGGCGCGGCGCCCCCAGAAGGGGCCATGTCTAACGGGATTTACGTACTGCCGAGCGCGGCCAACGGAGACGTGAAGCCGGTGGTGTCCAGCACGCCGTTGGTAGACTTCTTGATGCAGCTGGAGGATTACACGCCTACGGTGGGCTTCCGCCCGAACAAGGCCACCTAGCCTGCTGTCACAACTTTCAGCCACATCTCCGTGCTTTTCAGCACCCTCTGATGTTTGCTTCCGTAGTCGCTCTTGTTTTTGCCCTCTGCTCACCCAAATCGTGAGCTTCCTGATAACCAGGTCTATCCGACATTTCCCTCACCCTCATCCCACTCTGCTGACAGTTCTCTTAATTGATTTCTTAGATCCCAGATGCAGTGACTGGTTACTACCTGAACCGTGCTGGCTTTGAGGCCTCAGACCCACGCATGTGAGTAAACCCAGGGCAGGTTAGTTTTGGGTGCTTGTGCAGTGTGTTGTCCATCTCCTTCTCATCTAAGTTTTTTCTCTCTAGAATTCGGCTCATCTCCCTAGCTGCCCAGAAATTCATCTCAGATATTGCCAATGATGCCCTACAGCACTGCAAAATGAAGGGCACAGCCTCCGGCAGCTCCCGGAGCAAGAGCAAGGTGTGAGGGGAGGCTCATTGAATCACTAATTACCTTCCACAACAGTGGAAGCTTATCCTGCCACCCCTTTGGGGAAACTGCATCCTAGGGGAGGTGTAAAACTTAGGGTCACCCATCTGGGATTGAAGTGTGGGATTCCTGTGCTCAGTTGGTGCTCTTCCCTCTTCCCTCAGGACCGCAAGTATACTTTAACCATGGAGGACTTGACCCCTGCCCTCAGCGAGTATGGCATCAATGTGAAGAAGCCGCACTACTTCACCTGAGCCACCCAACCTAAATGTACTTGTCTGTCCCCATGTCCCCACACCAGCCTGTTTTCATAATAAACTTTATTGTGACAGGCGGGGCTGATCCCTCCCATGTTGGGAGACACCATGTGGCAAGTGACAAAGCTCTGAGCCCGCCCCTTTTGGGGCCACAGTGGTAGGGATGGGGGAAGGGGATGGACCCCATGGCTGGGGTAGTACCATGACTGGAGGCAGGGGAGGCAACCAGAGGTCTGCTGCTTTGGGGAGGTGCATTCCCCAACCATGTCCTGACACCTCTGGAGTTCAGGCAAGGACCTTCCGGTCCTACTTGTCCTGCATCTTCTCCAGGATAGGCACAATCATGTCAAATTTGGGTCGCTTTGCAGGGTCTTCGTTCATGCAGATCTTCATGAGCTTACACACATGAGGGGAAATACCTGGTGGGATGGTAGGCCGAAGGCCTTCCAATGCCACCTGTGAATACAAGAAAAAACTGAGCCTCACAATTTGAGTCTGTCATGTAGAGAGAAGCCACTGGCCCCTGGGACAGGATAACTATATCCGAACAAATATGAGACGAGCCCAGGCCCACTACAGTTATTTTCACCATAACCAACCACTCCCCCAACACAAATGTATGCTGTTCTGCTCTCACCTTCATTCCAATCTCCATATTGGAAAGATCAGCAAAGGGTACCTCCCGTGTCACCAGTTCCCACAGAAGCACTGCAAAACTCCACATGTCTGCTGAGCGTCTGTTTGTGTCTTCAGGCTTCTTCTGCAGAGCTAGAGGGATAGGGCTTGTCTGTTCTGGCCCCCTGGCCTTTCCTGTCTCTGCCCCCTTCCACTACTTCTGAGGTGATCCTTTTTCACCTCCCAACATGATGACTTCACCCACCTTCAGGGGCTACCCAGGCAGGTGCATACATGCGACCAGGACATTGGAAAGAGAACTTGACATCAGCCATGCTAATTCGGGCAGTCATGTCCTCATCAATCTGAGGAAGAGAAAACAGAAGGAGGTAAGTCATAGATAGGCAAAGGACTTTTGGGGCCTGGGCCAGGAGTGAGCTTGTGGCCTCACCATTACACTACGGCTATTGAGCGCATGTCGTGGGATGAGGGGCTCTAGTGTGTGTAGGAAGGCCATGCCCCTTGCCATGTCCAAAGCAAACTTCACAGCCTGGCTCTGGTCTACGACGAAATCTGAGAGGAAGCAAAAGTTCAAATAGTTCAGAGAGGCTCATGCACCCTCTCTCCCATTTCCTCCCCAAGAAAATTCAACATCTCTACTCACTGGTGCCTTCATGTAGTACATTGTAGAGGGATCCATATGGCATCCAGTGTGTGATGAGAGTAGGATGAGGAGCAGGTGGAGACTGACAGGCACCTAGCACTGGGAGCACATTTGGATGCGAGAAAATCCTGGCAGAGGGAGGGAGTGGTTGAGACAGAGTATAAAAGATCTCTTTCAGTGCTATTCAGGGTTCCCTGGAACTAGCAGCTTCCAGGTTACGCCTTGCACTACCTGAGCCGGGGACACTCTTCATTGAAGTCCCTGCTCTTCCTTGTACTCCAGTCTCGAACCTTCAGCACCTTCACGACAATGTCATTGCCCTGCCAGCGGCCCTTCCATAGCTGAAGAACAGGTAGAGGTTAGGAGGCTTTTACTGTTGCTACCACTTCCTTGCCCTCTAACTGGAGGAAAAACTTAAACCAGGTACAAAGCAGGTAATTTACGGGGGTTTAGTGAGGGAAGGGCAAGAAGGGCAGGGGTCACCTCTCCAGAGTGATTCTCGTTGAGCTTCGTCAGGAAGTTAAGCTGTTTGAAGTCAATGCCAGAGTGTTTGTTCAGGGTTCCATTTCCTAAGAGTGTGGGCAGGTCAGGTACCCAGCTTCACCCTAACCCAGCCCCAAGAGGCCAGGATTATCTCCTTTTACAACCCTTCTTCCCACAGTGGTGACTCACGGGGCCGAGTGCGGGTGGTCCCCTTCCAGAATGTGTCCTTGTATGGAATACGGTTGAGATTCTGGCCCATCTTCTCTGCCCGCTCTAGGGAAGAAAACCAACGTGAGCTGTGGTACAGAGGGAGAAGACAGGTGGGAAGGGACAAGAGACAAGCTAGGGGGTGGGGAGATGGACCTCGGAGAAGCTCTCTCAGGGGTGCCTTGGCTTTGTCCACAGGCATCTCTCCATACTTGTTACAGATGCTGACAAGGGCCCCATTTGCCACCAGGTCCTGGAATGAAAAGGCCATTATGATGAGAGCCACTGCTGCCTCGCTGGCAGTCAATGAACCAACCATGAATGCACAAATGTACTTAATCCCGTGAGTGTCACACAGTAGTACTGGCAGAATGGGTTGAGGGTTCCAAAATCTCCCACCCAGGCTGACTTTACTTCCTACCCATCTCAGGACTTGAGGGCTGAGTACTCACCTCTGCCACTTGGTCTTGTCCCCAAAAACAGGCATAGTGCAGGGGCACATTCCCATGTTCATTCACTGCATTGATGTCTGCCTTGTACTGCAATAGCTGGACCCCATGGCCAGACAAAAAGAAGAGGCAGAAGGTACAGTCAGCCTCAAATGAGATACTGGTGTCAGGGCACGGGAAAAGGGGGAAGAGTACACATACTTTCTGCTGTATGTTACAGTGCCTGTGACTGACCCTCATGGCATGTATGTGATGTGGATGACGAAAGGGTTTGTACGTACCTTCTGTACAATATCACGGTGTCCATGACTGGCTGCCAGATGCAGGGGGGTGTCATCCCCACGGTTCATTACATTGATCCGTGCCCCCCGCATGATCAACATCTCAACCACAGCAGAGCGGCCCTCTCGGCAGGCCCAGTGCAAGGGGGAGAAGCCATGATCGTCCCTTTGAGGAAGGGGCAATGGTCATTGAGCTGGAGGTGGGATGGGGCAAAGGTTTTGATTCCTGAAAAACTGATAATTACATACTCTCTGGGAAGGCTTACCTCTCTAGGACTTTGATTCTCATTCATGCCAGCAACTCCCAAAACTGTCCATTTTGGACCTTCCCCTGAGCTTCAAACCAAACCGACCACCTACATACCTCAACGACCTCTATAAAAAATTTTGTTATCTTCACCATATCCCACATCTCATTTCATTAGGTGGTAGCGCTCTTCCCCTGGTTTCTCCTGCACCCCTTCTGTAACATCTATTGGTTCTTTCTGTTTTCCACCACATCTTATATATACCCCTACTTCAGCACTTGTCGCACTGGATTGTAAAAATCTGTTAGTGGACTGTCTTGTCTGTTAGATTTTAAGTTTTGTGAGGGAATGGATTGACAGCAGCTGTTCGGTGCATGTTAGTGGGGAAGAAGGGTGTCTTGGACAAGGCAGGCCACAACTTATAAGAGGGAACAAACTTACTACTTGGCTCTGGTACTGAAACTAACATCTAAAAATGGAATGGAATTTAAATGATGTTTTGGAAGGGTTTATATTGAAAAGGAGAAATCCTTTTGACTACTGATGAGGCAGATAACAAACCACCATGCAAAGCAGGATTCCCCTACTTAGCAATCCTGTGCACAGAAAACAGAAGAAAATGAGAATGGCTGTTTTGGGATGAAAACGATACCTTATTTTTTTCTTTTCCAAGAGATATGTATTTTATAAAGTAAAATAAGTATACAAACAAAATAAAACAATTGGTTTGGAGCTGAGCCTGCCTGACAGCCTGGGGCCATAAAAGGAAATTCCCTCTAGTTCGGGGCTGCAGATTCAAGGGGTGGAGCAGGGGGCGGTCCGTGGTCTGGGCCAGCAGCCTCCGGATGCCTTAGTGCTGTGGTCACTTCCTGTGTGCGACTCTAGGCAAGGCCTGGAGCTGATCAGGGGTCTGGCCATCCAGATGCCCCTACAGCTGAAGGGGTTGGGGGTGTGGCCTTTTACTTAATCATTTTCCTCCACAACTTGCTGGCATCTGCTAACACAGAAATAGCCAAAAGCTTTCCCCAGAGGTGGGATATCCCCAGGAAGCATTACACCCACTGTTTATCAGCTGGTCTTGCCTCCTAGACCTTTAATTTGTGCCCTGACTTATCAGCTTCCAGTACTGGGCAGGCCAAACTCTGGGGGCAAAAGTATGGGCACAAGGGTTCTGTTCACTATCAAGCTGCCTGCCACCTCAGGGCCTGGACTTTTATCTCAAGGAATTCTGCTAGGAATTAACCCCTTCTTCATATCCAGCATACAGCCAACTTAGGCCCCCATACTTTACCCCTCAAACCAGCACCACAACCATCCAGTTTCATTAATGCCACCCCTTTTCCTTCTGGCAACATCTTCCTAGAGTCTTCCTAGATGCTAGGTCAACTGGACAACTGCCTAAGCCTGTATTTCCTCACCAACAAAATAGTAACAGTGCTTACTGTCTTTATCAGGGTACCCTTTGAGAATTATGTGAAAAATGGAACAAATGACTTTGCAAAGTATTAAAGATAAATAGTGTAGAACCTAATGGGAACCAGTGAAGTCTAGACTAAGATGACAGGTGATCCTGACTTGTCAAACCTAAAAACTAAACTCTACCAATCTTAAAAAATAAAGAATTTGAATCTGCCACCCTGAGTCACCATCACTACTGCTCTTCTTGCCTTCCTATCTCAGCCAACCTTGTAGAACTGGTCTACATTCCCTTTCACTATTTGCTTACCTCTCAACTTTTCTTTTTTTTTTTTCTTTTTTGAGATAGTCTTGCTCTGTGGCCCAGGCTGGAGTGCAGTGGCACGATCTTGGCTCACTGCAGCCTCTGCATCCAGGTTCAAGCGATTCTCCTGGCTTAGCCTCCCAAGTAGCTGGGATTACAGGCGCACACCACCACACCTAGCTAATTTTTGTATTTTTAGTAGAGACAGGGTTTCAATATGTTGGTCAGGCTGGTCTCGAACTCCTGACCTTGTGATCCACCCGCCTCGGCCTCCCAAAGTGCTGGGACTACAGGCATGAGCCACCGCAACTGGTCTACTTTTCAATCTGCCACAAATCTGCTGTCTTGAGAGCAGAGATTATGTCAGATTCTGGACTCTAACACCCAGCACAGAAGGTGTTCATCATAGTCTCTTAAATGAAGGAACCCAGTGTAGTCTGATTTCTTCACCCATTATTCTGAAACAGTACTCACAGATCATCAAATACATCCTAACTGCACATTGGGGGAACAACAGACGCTGGGGCCTACCAGAGTGGGGTGGATAGGAAGAGGGAGAGGATCAGGAAAAACAACTAATGGGTACTATGGCTTAATACCTGGGTGATGAAATGATCTGTACAACAAATCTCCATGACACGAGTTTATCCATATAACAAACCTGCACATGTACCCCTGAACTTAAAAAAAAAATCCCAATTGTAAATTCAATGGCTACTTTAAAATATTAATGTTCTTTGATCTCTCAGTAGCCTGAACTGCTGTTGACCACCTCCCCTTCATTAAAACATTCTCTAAGCTTTACTGACACATTTTCCTATTTCTTTTTCAACTTACAGCTGCTCCTTTTCAGTCGTGCAGGCTTCCTGTTTCCTGACCTCTTGCCTTCCACTCTCCTGAGACATTCTCCTTCACACCCATGGCTTCAAGTATCATCTATATGCTGATAGCTCTCAAATCTGTATCTCCAAGTCAGATTCCTCTCCTGAATTGCAAATCTGCGTAACCAACAACACACTCAACATTTCTACCTTGCTGCATTGTCACCTTAACTTTAACACGTCCAAAATAGAATGCCTCATCCTCCAGTTTTCTCCATCTCAGTAAAAACAGCCACCATCTATCCAAGTTCCCAAGCCAGAACCCTGGTCCTCATCTTTGCCCTTACTCACTCCCCACCAAGTTCCACAATTCTTTGTCCTAAAGACTTCTGGAATTTGATCACTTCTCTTTTTCACTCACCCTAATTCTAGTCCAAGACATCATTACTTCTACGATGAACTAGGCAACTGCCTCCTTTCTACCTGCTCTTCACAAAGCATCCAAGATGATACTGAAAAATGGACAATCTCATTATGTCACTACACAGCTTTAAAACCTTGCTTTTAAAATAAAGACCTTCTTATAGCCTAAATATGCTTGCATGATCTGGCTGATCCTTGCAGACCTCTACAGTCTTATGTCCTGTTCTTCTCCTCTTGTACCCAATGCTCCGACCCACAGAGATCATCTATCCTCCAGCTATATGGAACTCCAGACAATTTCCTGTTCTCTCTGCTCTGTGCCTTGCCTCCTAGCCTTTGCCCATGCAGTTTACTGAGGCTGGAAAGCTCTCTGCAGCCTCTGCCTGTGAAACTCTCATTCAGCAGTCAAGATTCAGCTCAAACTGCGTCCTCTGTGAAGACTCTCTGCCCCTCACAGGCTGTGCTTAGCACTCATTACACTGGCTAGCAAAGGCAGCCGCCCCCACCAGACATGAGCACTCCACTCCACGTAGCCAAGAGATATCTAGCCTTCCTCTCATCCACCAACCGCTTCAGCTCACCCCTGGTTGAGATCGTTCTCCGTGTTGTCCAGCCACAGGCGAACGGCGACTGCGTTGCCCTCCCGGCACTGAGTGAAAATGTCGTCCATAGCAGCGTCCCGGCGCCGAGTCCCCTGGATTAGGGTAGCCTGAGGACTGTGGGGTGATCCAGGGAAGGAGGATGAACCCCAAGCTTTATCCTCCACAGGAGAGAAGTGTTTGTGTTGGGGGTAAGGGGCCTGAGCTGCGTCCCCGGCTATTGGGGGTCTGTGAAGGAGTTTGTGGCTGCGGGATGATGCCCGGCTGTGTCCTCTAGGCGCGAGGTAAAGGGGGGTCAGGGGAGGCAGGTAGTGTCTCCTGAACGGATGTCCGAGAGTAGGCAACTAGACCCTATCCGCGAATAGAGTTGGGGGAAGTGGGGAGGTTCAGGATCCGTATACGCTGGGGGAGGGGACTGGGGGTCCTCCCCAGGGTTGGCTCCGTTCCTTACTTGGAACTCAGGAGAAGTGAGGGGTGACAGGTTGGCAGGACCCCTAGTCGTGGGCAGGGGGCGCGGGTCCTCTCGCACTCACCGGGACTCGGGCTGCAGGCTCCTTCTCCGGGGAACTCCCGTCCGGCCGCGCCCGCAGCCCGACGCCGGCCCCGCCCCGCCCCTGGTGCTCTTGGGCAGCGCGGGCCTCCGTCCTTCCCCTCCCACCGCCTCCGTGCCCTTCTAGCCGCGGCTGGCTGAACTCGATGGTTCGCTGCGCTGCGCCGACCGCTCTAGCAACCCCTGGCTGTCACGCTTTGGTTTCCGGCTCCGTTCCGGCGGGTCTGAGCGCTGCGACTCCCGGAGAAGAACTCTGCACGTGGAGAAGATCGGGGACTCCGCGACCGTGCCCTCCGGTCCCTCATGTTCGAAGAGCCTGAGTGGGCCTCGGCGGCCCCAGTAGCCGCGGGCCTTGGGCCAGTAATCTCACGACCTCCTCCTGCGGCCGCCTTGCAAAACAAAGTGAGTGACCCTCAGAGGCTGTTTCAGGCCGCGAAGCAGACGCTGGTGGATCCCAGCGCTGTGTGTATTGCAGGGAGGGACACCTGTGGCACCGTTGAGGGCGAGTCCTGATCTAAAGATCCGAGAATTTCCAAAAGAAACTGACGTTGGGTCAGAGAGAGTTGTTGAGTAGAAGCTGGGGAAGCGAAGAGGGTTCTTCAGACAGAGAAAAGTACGTACAAGGGCCCTGGGGCAAGACAGCATGTTCTGTTAGAGTCACACACACAAGTGATCCTTGTGGTTGGAATACAGAGTAAATGAGAAGGGATGCTGTTCAAGTTCAAGAGGTAGATTAGAAGTTTTGCATATATTAGAATAGAAGCCAATGAAAGGTTTTAAGCAATGGAATTATTTCTTCAGATTTGTATTTTGAAAGGGTCATTGGTTACAGTGTGGAGGATGGATTGGAGAAAGTAAGAGCTGTCAGTATCATTGTTCAAGGGAGGGTGTGGGAAACTTAGAATCAAGGTAAGTGCCTGGCCTAGGATTACCCAGTAGGACTGCAACACAGAATCAGCCTTCTCCACAGTACACCTTCTCCTTTGAGCCTCTCAGATGTGAGGGCGGTACTTCCTCAGGCTTTTCTTAGGCTTCAGTCTGCCTCCAACTTGGAATCGACCTACTTTGTTTCCTCTTTTTTCATCCCCTAGCCCCATTACCATTGTCCAAGCCGCTGGCCTCTCTGCAATTTCTCCCCTTCCGTTTTTTTTCTACACTGCAGCTAGAGACATGTTAAATATTTAATATACGTGTGTGATCATGTACCTCCTGTTCAGAAACCTCCTTACCTCTTTTGGGAATGTATCAACTGGAGGCAAAAGCTCAAGGTGAAGGGTTGGAACTCCTGGTCTCTGGCCTTGGTCTTGTTGCTTGTGGCCTTAGCACTTTCCTTTGGGAAAACCTCTATTAACTCATTTACACATTGAAGAAAGTGGGATAGGTGGTTTCTCTGCTCTCCAGCTTCCCAGAAGTTGGGGTGGTGACGTGAAAGTTCTTCTGGGTTCTGGCAGGCTTGACTGCGAAGAATTCAGCTGCTTCTGCTAGTCTGAATCAGGTCGACATCTCTCCCTTCTTATTCTCCAGGCCTCATCCATTCTCTTTAGGCCCACTGTCGCCCCTTGTTTTCCCCCAGGGCTCCAAGTGCCGCCAGCTCTTGGCCACATTACGGGCCCTAGAGGCAGCATCTCTTTCCCAGCATCCCCCCAGCCTACCTAGCAGTGACTCTGAGGAGGACGAGGAGGAAAGGAAGAAGAAATGCCCCCAAAAGGCATCGTTTGCCAGTGCCTCTGTTGAAGTAGGGAAGAAAGGGAAGAAGAAATGTGAAAAACAGGGCCCACCTTGCAGTGACTCTGAGGAAGAAGTGGAAAGGAAGAAGAAATGCCACAAACAGGCTCTTGTTGGCAGTGACTCTGCTGAAAAAGAGAAAAGAAAGAGGAAGTGCCAGAAACATGCCCCTATAAATTCAGCCCAGCACCGGGATGGTGTTGACCAAACAGGTACCATTGAATGTGTATATGTCTGTGTGTCGGGGGCGGGGGTAGGGAGTAGGTCAACTGATTCTACATACAGCAGAGGTTATTGACTGCCATTAGGATTGAGGTTAATGGTGTACTCAGGCAATAAGAAGTACTTTTATGCAGGCCACAGTCACTGTTTCAAAGACAGAGGTATGGCTGGGATGACTTGCCATGACCTGAATGTAAGAGATTTTGCCTCAGGTGCACCTTCCCATCTCCCTCCCTGCAGGTCCCAAAGCCTGGAAGGGTAGTACTACAAATGATCCACCGAAGCAAAGCCCTGGGTCCATTTCCCCTAAACCCCCTCGTACATTAAGCCGCAAGCAGTGGCGGAACCGGCAAAAGAACAAAAGAAGACATAAGAACAAGTTTCGGCCACCTCAGGTGCCAGGCCAGGCTCCAGCTGAGGCCCCCACAGAGAAGACAGAGGTGCCTCCTGTCTCCAGGACAGACAGCCATGAGGCTCGGGCAGCGGATTTGCGAGCCCGCATGGCACAGCGGCTGGATGGCGCCCGATTTCGCTACCTCAATGAACAGCTGTACTCAGGGCCCAGCAGTGCTGCACAGCGTCTCTTCCAGGAAGACCCTGAGGCTTTTCTTGTCTACCACCGCGGCTTCCAGAGCCAGGTGAAGAAGTGGCCACTGCAGCCAGTGGACAGCATCGCCAGGGATCTTCGCCAGCGGTGAATGGGGGTCAGGCACTGTGAGAAGCCATGTGGTGGGTCAGTAATAGGCTCAGATCAGACCAATATGTGACCCTTGCCTTCCACTCTCAGGCCTGCATCCCTAGTGGTGGCTGACTTCGGCTGTGGAGATTGCCGCTTGGCTTCAAGTATCCGGAACCCTGTGCATTGCTTTGACTTGGCTTCTCTGGATCCTCGGGTCACTGTGTGTGACATGGCCCAGGTAAACTTATATGTTATCTGGCTTGTGCTCTAGGCCCAACCTCTATATGCTAATCTCTAACCCTTCCTTCCCCTTTCCCATCCTGGTGTCTCAGTGCTGGCTTTCTTCTTCTGCACTGTGTGTCGTATACAAGACTCTCACTCTCCACAGGTTCCTCTGGAGGATGAGTCTGTGGATGTGGCTGTGTTTTGCCTTTCACTGATGGGAACCAACATCAGGGACTTCTTAGAGGAGGCAAATCGAGTACTGAAGCCAGGGTAAGAGCCCCCAGGACACAGATGTATGTATGTATGTGTGCATGCATGGGTCTGTGCATTTACACAGAACTTTCTGTCCTTCTCAGGGGTCTCCTGAAAGTGGCTGAGGTCAGCAGCCGCTTTGAGGATGTTCGGACCTTTCTTCGGGCTGTGACCAAGCTGGGCTTCAAGATTGTCTCCAAGGTGAGGGCCCCAAGAAGTCTGTACCTGTTTTTGTCTCATGTGGCCCTTTTCAGGATACTGGTGTTCAGGAAGGAGGCTTCATGCACAGGAACACACATTTTGCTCCCCAATGGAGGTGGGAGCCCTGGGAAGCTTTCTGAGCAGAGGCAGTACATAGAGGGAGGTGTTTTAAGGAGTTGGGATGAGGATTTGGTTCTCACTGGGTCTTTTCTGCCCCTAGGACCTGACCAACAGCCATTTCTTCCTGTTTGATTTCCAAAAGACTGGGCCCCCTCAGGTAGGACCCAAGGCTCAACTTTCAGGCCTGAAGCTTCATCCATGTCTCTACAAGCGCAGGTGACCTCTGGATCTTCCTTGAAAGGGGAGGCAGAGCTCAAACTCCAGGCTCACAACTGTGAAGACTATTTCCAGCCCGGCTATAAGCCAAGACCTGGTTCCTGGTGGACCCCGAGGACAAAGTGTGATAAAACCTCTGACTCAGCCGGGCACGTTGGCTCATGCCTGTAATCCCAGCACTTTGGGAGGCCAAGGCAGGCGGATCACGAGGTCAGGAGATCAAGACCATCCTCCTGGGTAACACGGTGAAACCCCGTCTCTACTGAAAATAACAAAAAATTAGCCGGGCTTGGTGGCGGGCGCCTGTAGTCCCAGCTATTTGGGAGGCTGAGGCAGGAGAATGGCGTGAACCTGGGAAGCAGAGCTTGCAGTGAGCTGAGATTGAGCCATTGCACTCCAAGCTGAGATTGAGCCATTGCACTCCAGCCTGGGCGACAGAGCGAGACTTTGTCTCAAAAAAAAAAAAAAAAAAACCTCTCAGACTTGCTGTACTGAAACCTTCTTGGTTATAATATGCATAAAGTCACTGGGGCTAGCTAAATGATAAAGAGTTTATTGTGAGAACATGGGGATATCTGTCTGTTTCATGACACTTTAGGTGTCATGAAAATTAGATGGTTTGGAATTCAAGGCATCTTTAGGTTTGGCTTCTCTTTCCAAGTAAGAAGCCACATGGCCTTTCTGTCCTGCTATCTCCACTCTGCTGTCATCTGATCTGTCTACAGATCAGCTTCCTCTGCTCACTCATAGTTTCTGCTCCTTCAGCTTCAGTTTGCCCAGGCCTTTAAGGTTGCAGACAGGCAGCTGTTGCTGCTTGACTCTGAGGCAACTGGTAGTCCGCCAACATCCTGGCTCAACACGTCAGTCTGAGCCACTAACTTGAGACTGTTTGGATGTCCCTGTACTGAGCATTTCTAGTGGTTTATCTTTCCCTTCTCCCCTCATCTCCATCTTTGGAACCATATAGCATCAAGGCACTCCCAACACGTATTATCCTGTGGGACTTTGGAATGTTTATGGCTGAGAGCACGGATTTTTGGAATCAGGTAGACCTGGATTTAATTCCTGGCCTGCTACCTAGAGGCACTTAAAGTCATTTAATCTCTGTGTATCACATTGCTCATTTGGAAAATGGTAGAATTTCTATCTTGTAAGGTGGTTGTGTGGATTAACTGGGGAAATTTGTAGCCAGGGCTGGGAACATAGGAGGTGCTCAGTAAACTAGCTATGACTATTTTATGTTGTAAGCCTTATTGTTTTTTGAAGATGTTCCCTAGGCTAGTTGGAGGCTGAGGGGTAAAGAATGGATTTGTTGACTAAGGAAGCCTCTGGGAGAGGCTAGGCCTTTCAGCAGGCTTACTTCATAGGCTATTTAATGACTCTTAATGGATTCTGAGCTTCTGTCCTTGGAGGGGTAGTGAGGGAGCTGGGTCTCTGTTCGTAAACAACTTGTTGATGCCGTGTGGGGTTCGGGGCATTGGGCTGTTCATTGGTGGAAGAGTCTGTCCATTGTTTCTGCCTTGCAGTGGACTCAGATCAGCATGTCCTGGGAAAGCTAAAGGCAAGGTGCTGAGGGAAGGTGAGTTTGAATGATAGATTCTAGGCCTCCCTGAGAAGATATCTGCCATGTGTCTAGGTGTAAAGATATGGCCTCTTGTACTTGCTTCCAGGAATACCTGACAGCACCCATTGGGAGATCATAGGTTCTATGGCCCTAAAGCCAGTTGAATGCCTTTAATAAGGGGATGGAGGTTTTGAAACAGGCTGTAGGCCAGAGGGCATGTTTGGAGGCTGGGCTGTGAATCATTAAACAGGCACTGCACAGTGCCTCTACGCATACTGTTCTTTCTGCTGAATACTCATCTGACTGGCAATTTGCTCACCTTTCCAAATAACCTAGTTGTTTCCTATTCTACTCCCAAAGCAAAATCAATTCTTCATCTGTACTCTCAAAGTACTATGTGAAGAGTGCTACTTCAGCTTCTAAATATTGCATTGTGATTCGTTTGTGCATTTGGCTGTAGTTTTCTCAAGCCGTATTTATCTTTATATTCCCAAAGCTTGTCATTTGAGATATAGCCAGTGTACTTATTCACCTAGGGAGAGATAAGGAATGACAGGGTCCAGCTGAGTGGGATGGGTGAGAACAGGGGTGTTATAGAAACCCAGGTTCTAGGGCACAAGATGAGGGCACTGTTGACTAGTCATGATGGAAGAAGTAGGCAGACAGGAGAACTTCATTAGGTAGAATTGGTGGGATGCCGAGGATGGTAAGAGAGGAATCTGAAGTAAGTTCCAGGGTTCTGGCTTGAGCAACTGTGGGTAGGCTGGTGATGCCATTCAGAGTGTTGGATTTCAAGAAGTGGGACATGCGTGAGATCTGTACTAGGGGTCTGGGCATCAGCAGCCTAGACGTGGTAATTAAAGTCAGAATAGATGAGATATTCAGGGTAAGACAATAAGAAGAGAAAATGGCTCAGAATAAAACTGAGGAACCTGTCATGGATGGATAAAGGAAAATGAACCAGTAAAGGTGATGGAAGAGGAGAAGGTTCACCCAGAGATGTAGGAGTAAAACCAGGAGAGTTATTGTTATTATTTTTTTTAAGACAGAGTCTTGCTCTGTGGCCCAGGCTAGAATGCGGTGGCATGATCTTGGGTCACTGAAACCTCTGCCTCCTGGTTCAAGCAATTCTCCTGCCTCAGCCTCCCGAGTAGCTGGGAATACAGGCTGAAGTCACCATGCCCAGCTAATTTTTGTATTTTTAGTAAAGACGGGGTTTCACCATGTTGGCCAGGCTGGTCTCGAACTCCTGACCTCAAGTGATCGGCCTGCCTCAGCCTCCCAAAGTTCTGAGATTACAGGCGTGAGCCACCACGCCCAGCTGATTTTTTTTTTTTTTAATATGGGAGGATGGGCAGGTTGTTAGCTGTCGAGTGCTGTTGAGATGAGAGAGAACTTAGAATGTAGTGGGGTAAGGATTGCTGAGTAATGTGGAGGGCGTATTTGAGGTAAATGGGAGTGGTAAGAGGTTGCTCCATTGTGAAAACCCTCTTCCAGAGTTCCTGATAGGGCCCTAGAAGTTCATTTCTGGTTGGTTTGATTTTTTTTTTTTTTTTTTTTTTCCAGGAAGCAGGAAGCCAATTTATCATTTGAGAGTGAGAATGGGGGGGAGGAAGTATCTTCCAGGCCCACAGGGCACAGAAATACCCAGTCAGGCCAGACTGATTTATCTCCTTACCTCTCCTCATCACTTGGGCCCAGAGCAATCAGCAGTGATTAGGTAGAGAGGAGCTGAGGAGAGCAAAGAGCACACCAATCCCTCCTCCCTTTCCCAATGCAGGCTTCTAGACTTAACTGGGGCAGAGCTGGGAGGGGAAAAAAAAGATTTAAACCTGCAACAGGTGCAGATTATTGTTACACAGGATTAGACATTCTAATTGAGATGCTTGCTCCTTAAACTGATCACAGGACTATCAAGAACATCGCAACCTAGCTGCAACTTTTCTCCATAGCAGGGAGAGTACCTCCCAGTGAATAAAATTTGGAGGGGTGGTAAGAGACAAGAATAAAATTGGGTTTGGTTATCCGTGCCTCATGCTTGTTCAGCATCCCTTTTAGAGTTCTCCGAATAACTAGTTACTGCTTCTGCAGTTACTGGTGTGCTCCAGCTTCTGTTCCCATAATATAGTCCTAAGGGAACACAGTTCTAAAATAAACAACATGATCTTGGCAGAGACATCGCTCAGCTCCAAACCCAACCATTTATGTAATTGCACAAAACTCTCTAGAGCTTTTCACAGATACCAGTAATTAGAACCTTTCATCCGTAAGTCATCCTCCTTCCAGGTGAATTCTCATCCAGGTGAATTCTCTGACCAGCCATCTGGTGTTAGGATACCCAACTCCTGCAGTAACTGCCTTACTGGTCTAATTGCTTCTACTCCTGTCCCCAAAGCAAGTAATTTTCCACACAGCCATGTGATCTTTTTAAAATGCAAATCAGCTTATGTCACTTCTCTGCTTAAAGTCCTTCAATGGATTCTCACTGCCTCGAGAACAAAAGACAAACTCTTCAGGCCCTGTGTGATCTTGCCCAGGCC
The DNA here is from genome assembly GCF_000951045.1 of Mandrillus leucophaeus. Lineage (NCBI taxonomy): Eukaryota > Metazoa > Chordata > Mammalia > Primates > Cercopithecidae > Mandrillus > Mandrillus leucophaeus. Next base: position 161,661 of record NW_012101250.1, read on the forward strand.
TCCATCACCATCACCATCTGCATCTTAACCCACTCCTCCCCTTTCACAAAACTCCAGCCACACAGACTTGCTTTTTATTCCTCAAGCTTTCCAAACTGTTTGTACTGAGAGTCTTTGCACGTGCTCCATCTTCCTTGAATACTGTTTCCCCAGTGAGCTCATTTTCATCTTCCTTCATACCACTATTACCTTTGCTTCTGTGGAAGAAACTGGCCAGATGCTCACCGAAATGTCCTCTTTGTGGACACAGGTAAACTGCGTTTCCCAGTTCCATGCATCTAGGTATGTGTGAGTAGTTCTCACCAGTGGAAAACGAGTGGAAGTGATGTTTCAATACTAGACCCCTTTAGGGTGGCTGAGCCGTTTCCATATTCTCTTCCTCCTTCCTCTTCAAGGTAACCTTGAAGCACATGTTTTGACAGTGTTGGAGTCATAGCATAGAAGAAGTCTGAATATCTGAGTTACTATTTAGACCGTAACAGCTACTTGACCAAGAACATCCATGTTGGACTTTGAACAAGAAAATAACCTGATTACATTCTGCTCGTGAGTTTTGAGGGTGTTTTAGCAGTTATTATATACACTGGATATATCTTCTATGGTATCCTGTCCGCCTTACTCTTGACCACAATACCCTCTTTGTTTCCTTCAGGGTGTTTCAAATATTTAATTATCTTGCTAGATGCCAGTCAACACTTTCTATTTGTCCCATGAATTTCAAATCAGGGGAAAACATATACTCCCAATAGGGAGTTGAGATACTCTTTTAAAATCAGTCATTGTGTCTGTGACCAGAAAAACAAATCCCACTAAAGAATGTCCTAAGCAGATTATTATTATTATTTTTTTTTGTCATATAACCTGGAGTTAGGTGACTTGGCATTGGTTCAGGAGCTGAAGGATGTTAGGGATGAGGTCTCTGTAGTTTTCTTGTCTCACAGTCACAAAATGAAGTGTTTTTGATTAAGCAGGGATGCCCTACTTAGTATCAGACTTCTTGGAAGTCTCCCTAATTGCCACAGCCCCTATCTTTTTGGCTTCATTTCAAGGGTCCTTCTACATTGTTAATACTCTGGTATAAATAAGTTCCATTATTCCCTATAAGATGACTGAAACCAATCTAAAGTATTAACATTTTAAATATGTTTTTGGGAGCTACTCAGCTACTAGGGAGGCTGAGGTGGGAGGATTGCTTGAGCCCAGGAGTTTCAGGCTGTAGTGAGCTATGGTTGTGCCACTGTACTCCAGCCTGGGTAACTGAGATCCTGTCTCAATAAATAAATAAAACAAGTATATGTATAATATATAATATTACAGATACATACGTATGTATGTATGTTTTTCATCCCCACCCTTTGCCACATCTCGGGGACCTGCCAGCAGCTCATCCAGTTTAAAGCTGCTGTTCCTCTACCTCAGTGGTTTGGGAGAACATGGTCATTATTTCACTCATTCTTTACCTCCTCTGTCTCTTCTAGGATTGGAATGGGGGAGGGCATATTAGAGGATAAAGTCTCAACTTATGTGATTAATGTACCATTGGTGTGTTCTGTGCAGACAAGCATTTAAATGTTGACTCCTGTTTGAGCTATTGGGGTTCTCTGGAGCTCTCCATGAGGACTGGAGCACTAACTGACTTTGATTGCCTCTTTTTGATGCACAGCCCACACTGCCCTTCAGCTCTTCAGCCCCTGACCCTGACAATGTATCCACAGCCTCCTTGTGCTAAAGTGCCTCACCCTCGTACACAGCCCTCCTGGGAATGGTCCCAGCAAACCCTCAAGACTGGTTACCTTTCATGGAACCCACAGGAAATGCATACATATTTGTCCTGCCAAACTATAAGTGCAACCCAGCCAGCGGCTTGCTTTTCTCACACTGCCTTGTCCCAGCCAGCCTGACTCATATATGTGAGAAGTGCCAGTCTCTATAATTCACATGGCTCCAAATCCTCATAAGTGATTCAGGTTATGTTCTCCCAAGAATCCTCTGTGCCACATTCCACTCTGGTGGCCAAATGGAGATGGGTCTGTACATTTCTGAGCTTAGCAAGTCTCTATCTAGAGAATGTAATGCTGAATGAATGTAATGCCTCTCCCTCACATGGAAACACTAATATCTACAAATGGTTCTGTTGGAGCCCTCCTCACTCAGGAGGGCTCTACTAGAATGAAGGGAGCATACTACTCCTTTGTCTTGCAGGGAGAAGTTATCCCTATTCCTAAAGATTCCCATCAATGAATCTTTTATTTCTAATCTCATATACAATGGAAAGTGTAGCAGTCTTCTGGATCAGCTTTACTATCTTAGAATAAACTTCATGTGGATGTATCTAGTACCTTTATTTGGAATGTGTTGGTTCCTATCACCTCTTGTCATCAGTTTTGATATGTTATCCAAAGATCTTAGGCAACTGAAAAACTCTAACTTCCTCTTTTATACAGATATTCTTATTAAATGTGAAGTTTCCTTTTTTGTGTGTGCTTTATTTCTATGGAGTATTGTCTACAAATCTTGTCTTCTTTTTAAAATCACTCAACTGTGTTTTTTAATATTCATTCATGTTACCAGTCAGGACCCAGTCAGGAAAATAGAAACCACACTAAGTATTTCAAGAGGAGGGCTTTTAATACAGAGACTTAATTACAAGTATTAGAAGACTAAAAGAGTAGAAAGAAGTTGCTGTTGTAATTCAAAAATTAGTAACTGCAGAAGTCAGAATATTCCAAGGCCTGGGAAAACAAAAGGGAAGAGGTGATGTGATTACCAGAAACTAGGAGCTCAGAGAAGGGGCCGCCTTTGACTGATATTGACTTTTATGGGAGAAGCTCCCTCTGGGTATCTTGGTGCTTATACAAACTCTGAGGAAAGGCATGGCCCTGAGGGTGGGAAAGCAAGGGATGACTGATCTCAGACTGCCAAGTGGGTAGTCAGGCTGCTGCTAATATCTCTGAGATGTGTGGCAAGCTGATGTTGAGTGCAGAACTAGCTAGTAGAAGCCAGATGTCTGCAGCTGAGAACATGTGACAACTGGAAAACAGGAATGAAGTCTCCTCTCTTTCAGGTTTTCTTTAGGGCATCCTATTGGCAGACCCTAACAGGAAATTTGGCAATGGATTCTGGGAAATGTTTGTAGAATCCCGGCTACAGCAACACAGCCAGAATGTTGGGGTGGGGGTGGGTAGGGGAGGGTATTGGGGGAGTTGCGGGGGGAGATATGGAGAGGCTAGCAGCTGGAAAAAAAAAAGATAAAAAACCAGTGTAATCCATGTAGCTGGTCATCTAGTTTGTTGCTTCCATCAGCTGCAGGAGTATTCCATAGTATGCATCCACCATAGTAAATGTATCCATTCACCTGGTTGCCTCAAATTCTTTGCTACCTGGAGAAATTAAAACCCTTGAAGCTAGAGTTCTGAGTACAAGATCAGTTCCACCAATTAGATTTCTTCATTTGAGATTTGGGAGGTAAAGGCTGTCTTTCTGCTGTTGTGCTTGTTGCTGCTGGAAAGCAAGTTTATGTAGATACTGAGCTTTCTGCAACAGCTTTCCAGCTTTGAAAACCTGCAGCATTCCCACTGAGGCCGAGAACAAAATGAGGATGCCTACTGTGATGGGTTAAGTTCAACCTAGGACTGGACATTCAACAGGTAAAATAAATCTACTCTGTAATAGTATAAGTTTGACTACAATAAACAGGTTAAGAAAAAAAATTGACCAGGCGTGGTGGCTCATGCCTGTAATCCCAGCACTGTGGGAGGCCAAGGTGGGCGGATCACGAGGTCAGGAGTTCGAGACCAGCTGGCCAACACGGTGAAACGCCATCCCTACTAAAAATACAAAAATTAGCTGGGCTCTGATGATGCATGCCTGTAATCAGGAGGCTAAGGCAAGAGAATTGCTTGACCCCAGGAGGTGGAGGTTGCAGTGAGCTGAGATCGCACCACTGTACTCCAGCCTGGGTGACCGAGCAAGACTCAGTCTCAAAAAAAAAAAAAAAGAAGAAAGAAAAGTTATTGGAAGGATAGCAATAAGTAATTCACAGAACTGTGAAGTCTGGAGGTGAGGCGTGAAACAGACGGGAATCAACAGAGGATGAACCACTGCAAAATCTAAGGTAACATTAGAATCAGTCTAGTAAGCATGGCACTGCTGGCACCAC
>NW_012101250.1:168204-169180 GCF_000951045.1 Mandrillus leucophaeus
CTGTAATCCCAGCACTTTGGGAGGCTGAGGCGGGCAGATCACGAGGTCAAGAGATCGAGACCATCCTGGCCAACATGGTGAAACCCCGTCTCTACCAAAACTACAAAGATTAACGAGGCGTAGTGGCATGCACTTGTGGTTCCAGCTACTCAGGAGCCTGAGGCAGGAGAATCGCTTGAACCTGGGAGGCGAAGGTTGCGGTGAGCCGAGATCGAGCCATTGCACTCCAGTCTGGGCAATGAGAGTGAAACTCTGTCTCAAACAAACAAACAAAAATAAGTCAGTTCAGCAAGATTGCAAAATACAAAATAAACCTAAAAACAAAATACAAAACTGTATTTCTATATACTGGAAGTGCACACATAAAAATAAAATTCCATTTACACTCACTCAAAAAAAATACTTGCTGTAAATCTAACAAAACGTATAGAACTTCTATACTGAAAACTGTACAACACTGATGAAAGAAAACAAAGATCTAAATAGAGAAAAACAAAGATCTAAATAGAGAGAAACAAAGATCTAAATAGAAAACAAAGATCTAAATCCGTGTATATGGATTGTAAAACTCAGCATAGTAAAGACATCAATTATCCTCAAACAGATAAAGAAGTCTAACAATTCATAATCCCAGACAAGATTTTTTTGTAGATTAAGAAAAGATTATTCTAAAATTTATATGGAAAGGTAAGGGAATGAGATAGCTAAGATTTTGAAAAATAAGAATAAAAGGAGGAATGAATCTACCCAACTGTGAGACTTACTGTAGTTATAGTAATCAAGATTGTGTTGTATTGGTGGAAGGAAAGAGACAGATACATAAATCAATAGGATAGAGAACTCAGAAATAAAGCCACACAAATATGTCTAACTTATTCCTTTTTTTTTTTTTTTTGACACAGGAGATTCTATAACTTTTAATTAACTGAACTGAATGGGTACACATTTATTAAAGCATTATAAAAAACTAGAACAA